>NW_005803935.1:0-103206 GCF_000240725.1 Microchloropsis gaditana
CAAGCCCGCGGATGTGTCCTTGGAGGGACCTCTTGAGCGGTATGGGCTCACGGACTGGAAAGTGTATGTGCCCGCCGGTCTGGCGCTGTCAGTGCCGTTCCTTGCAAATGAATGGTATATTCTGAGCGAGGAAACGCAGCTGGTGGCAGCCTTCATAGCTTTCAGCACAACCGTGTACAAGTACGCTGGTGGGGCGATTGGGCGGAGCCTGGACGAACGACAAGAGGCCATCATCGAAGAGATCAATCGGCTGGAGGAGCTGGAGCTGAGGCTGTACAAGGAGACGATCGACGCGGCCACGCTAGAGAAGACGATAGTGGAAGACTTGACGGCCTTGGAAGCGAAGAGCGGGGAGATGGCGCACAAGCTGGAGGCCGTGCTGGCTGGCGAGGTGAAGCACCGTATCCGCGACCAGTATGTGCGATGGTTGGATGCGGCTGTAGCGTCTGAGAAGACGGGAAAGAAGGCTCTTGTACAGAGCTTCCTGGACCGAACAGCCGTGCAGGTCACTAAGAATTTCGCCTCGGACGCCAAGCTCAAGAAAGCGGCGGTGGATCAGGTGGTAGCTATTCTGAAAGACCCTGCCGCCGAACAAGCTGATCTGGTAGGCGCGGAATTCGAGCGGGTGGGAAAGACGATGTGGGAGGAGCTGGTCAAGAAGGAGACGGGCGGGGCAGCGCCTAAAGAGCAAGTAGCAACCCTTGCGGCGGAGATAAAAGCTATCAAGGCCAAGGGTCCTGCGGTGTCAGAGATGGACCTGGACAATGCCGTCCGTGTGTATCACACTGCCATGAAAGGAGGGATTAAACCCGCGCAACTCAGGTAGGGGGCCATCGGATGGGAGCACAGGGCCAGAGGCGGTGTCACCTGTCGAGAGGGCTGAAGGGTTACTGGCGCTGGGAATACCTTAAATTGCCCGGGAGGAGTAGGTGAAGTTGAGGGCTAACGCACATAGACCACGCCACATTCTTAGCTGTCCGTGGGAGGTACAAATGATTTGAGCGTGGCGGGAAACTGGGAGAGAAAAAAAAGAGAGAGAAGAGAAACGAGCGAAAGAAGTAGAAGTGTGAGAGAAGTGGTCGTGTGAGACGGAGCACAGTATTTGATTTTTACGTTGACTTTTTTGTGGCGTGTTGTTTAATCTCGGAGAACTCATGATACCGAACGAGCCTGCAGGGCCACGCCCTACTCGAGGCACCCGACGTGCGTGCGCCAAGCCACGATTGTCACAGGCTGGCGCGAGCATCAAGGCAATCTTTGCTGGAGTCCCTCTCTTCCCTCAGCAGTCTGTGCCTCGGAATCCCCCAATCAGAGGCCTTAACGCCCTCCCCTTCGCCATCTCTACGGATTAGCCCGTTGCTGTCGTCAAAACATAGGGCGTTCGTGCGCGCTTGCTTCGGCGCATCCGTTCTTCTTCTCAGGCCTTGGTTCTCCTCCCTTGTCTCTTCATTTTCTCCTCTCTTTTCCTCCTCCACCGCCCCCGTTCCCCCCGTTTCCTCTACCGCGTCCTCTACTCGCTTGTCCAGTATTCCCTCACTCTCTTTCCTTCTTTTCTTGGTGTTATTTTCCCCCATCCACTTGATCACATCCTTCAAGACCTTATCCTCTTCCTCCGCTTCTTCCTCACCTTCCCCCATCCCCGCTTCCTCGTCGGAGACATCTCCCTCCTCTTGCCCCCCGCCAAGACCACGATTTGCTTCTCCTTCGAACGAATGGGTTTCCATACTCTCTGCCTTGTCCGACACCAGCGCCCGCGCCTGCTGGCGAAAACTGCCCGCGGAAGAAGAGGAGGCGCCCAGGCCGAGCCGATGGTGCCCCGCCTCCCCCTCCCAGATTCGCTTTCCACTCGCCCACTCCCACACCTTCTTCCACGCCGCCCTCTCCCGCGGGTAGGGCACGCGGTTCGGTGGGACTAGTGCCTCCATCTCGCGCTTGTGAGTCAACACGTAACGCCTCAATTCCTCCGCTCCCCCCAGGTCGGAAACCTGGCAGCCCAGGGCGCGCAGCATGTCTGTCAGGACCAGCACGTACGCATGAGCTGTCGCGTTCGAGACCCGCAATCCCGCATCCTCCACGCACATCCAGTGCAGGAACCCATTGCACGCCAGCGAAGCATTGCCCCTGACTCGGGCGCCTCCACGCCGCCCACCTCCCCCCGGCCCTCGCTCGCGCTCGCTTCCACGCGCCCGGGTTCGAAAGAGCCCCTTCCCTCCTTGCCCCGCCAGCCTCTCCCTCCCAACCCTCTTCTTCCCCGCCGCGCCCCCCCCTCGCCGGCCTCCCCCCCGCCCCCTCGAGCCTCTCCTCTCTGGTACCGCCTCGCCCGCCCTCCCCCCTCCGGCCACCGAGGTCTGCGCCGGCCCCGAGCCCGTCTGCTCCCCCGCCTCGCTCCATCTGTAACGCTGCAGAAACCCGAGCATGTCGCCCGCCAGGTTGTAGGCGTTCCGATCCGGCCCCACGTCCACCCGCAGCCTCTCGAGACCCTCCTCCGTGGGCTCCTCCAGCCCAGCCCTGAAAAGCAGGCGATGAGCCTGGCTGACGCGGTTGCTCACTGTCAGCGGCGCCAAGGGCTGCCCCGTGTGGGATGAAACATGCTCCAATGACAAATACCGCTCGAAGCCCCGTAAAAAAGCCTGGACCGCGGCCGTCACCTCCCAGCGAGAGGGCGCGGGCAAGGCCGGGCTGGACCCTTCCCCTTTCGTCGGATGTCCTTTTTCCCCGTCCACGCCACTCACGTCGCCCAACTCCTCATATTCTCCGAGTCCAGCTTCCGTGTCGCGAGACGGGACAGAGTGGTGGCCGAGCCGGGACCGTTTCTTGCTCACAGGGAGGACGGCTTCGGCGTGCTGGCGCCCGTCTGCCGACCGCTGTGGGGGCCTGCCGAGCGTGCTCCCCCTTCTCGTGACCCTGACCGGACTCAGACCACGAATCCCTACATCTGAACCTTCAAGCTGTGCAGCATCGGCAGATTTGAGCGCTTTGTCCTCCGCCTCACCACCCGCCCCCCTAAGAGGGGCCATCCTCGTCCTGAGCCGGGTGGGGTAGGAGGATCGCCTTCGAGCGCTGCTGGCGTATGGGCCACCTTGCTGCTCTTCAACCTCCATGTTATCGTTGACGAAAATACCTCTGACCCCCATCGGCTCCGCATTATCTTCCAGAGACAGGGATTCTGAGGTCATAGGACTTTCCCTTCTTTCTTGTCCCTCCTCCTCCTCATCTTCGACCTCGGTGTCAGCAATCCCTCCTCGCGTACCTTTTATGTGGAAGGGACTAGCACGAACTCGCCGCGAGGTCCTCGAGAGTCGAGCAGCAGGTCGATTGCGGCGAGTCCCGCTGTCTCCGCTTTCAAGGCTAGGACCGACGTGCTGACGGCCTGAGCTTTCATCAACCGCTTCCACGCATTGAGAGGGATGATTACGTCCAAGGACCGCAATTATTGTTTTAAGAGCATTATCAAACGCCTTATTGTTACTTTCCATGGCGAGATTAAAGGATTCTTGGATGCGCTGAGCCTGCTGACTGTAGACGGTCTATCAGGAGGGCGTTGGGGGGGGGAAGTACATGTGAATGGCCCCAAGAGAAAAGCCCCTAAGTACGAAAAGCATGTATATGCGCATTTTGTTACAGCACCATATCGATGAGTTTTAACAAAAATCCTTGATACTGATTTTGAAGAGAGAAGACAGATACAAACGGGAAGCACAATGCCTTATGAGAACCCCTTCTACCTTCACACGAGCTACACGAGAACAATGTTACATACCAAGACGCGTTCTGTGAAAATCTCAGAGCTCAATTCCTCTGAAGTTTGTCTGACACCATTTCGACGACGTAATGCCATTTTTTCGGTAAGTTTTCGATCCCGCGGCCCTTGATTTGCAATTTTTTCCAATAGATGACTCTTTCTGTGTTACTATTTCGCGGTCGTGCTGCCTCCACAGCCAGCAGCAGGTATCCTTGTAGGTAAAATTGTACAAATTATTTGAAATATGGAGCAAAAACATTCCATCGCCGCCTACTCGTCCCCGAGATGGCAGGCTTTTGCCCGTCGACGAGAGGAAAGAGAGGAAGATACTGGGCCCCCTCGCGTCGCTGCCTCGCCACCGCCTCGCCAGACCCAAACATGCTCACTTGGTCTCGCTCAAAAATTGAGGCGACGACCATTAGGATGTGCCGTATGTCCTGTCGACCCGTCGTCTTTACTGCGTGTAGTTGGACTGCGCTTGCCGCAAGTATGTGTGTACCCTTGCCATTTCTCAAGGTGAGTGCGATTCAAAAAAAGGAAACCCCCGGCCTCTCTGCAGGCATGCCACACGGTATTGCTCGGATATTGTTTACACACGAAATATGACTCAAACATGTGTGGAGTGTCCCGCCCTCCTGCTAGTTTCCGATTGTGCCAGTGTTGGTATGTGCGGGGGGTGAATTGTCATCATTCGACTTCTTACAGAAAATCTGTACGACGGTTGTGATTTTTTTTACGTCGTTGATTTGGCATCCCTCAGTGTTCCTTGCGGTGCCAAAACCGACTCCTCTCTCAACACGGCGAGGTCTTGAATACTATGTCAAATCCGGACCACCCACAAACTTTATGGATGAAAACTTGACATCGTCCCATCCAAACAATCCAGGAACGTGGTCTGTCAAAGTGGAGAGTTGTATAGAGAGGAGAGGGGAGGGGCCTCTTGCCTCTGGTGCTAGCTATCTCCTTTGGTTCAATCAGGCGGGCCGGCGGTCGTCATGAACCCGGGCAGAGGGGTCAATGATGCGTCCACATACAACAAGGCACGTTTATGTAATGGATCGGAAGGGGTGACAGCGTTGGAGTTTCTGACAGTGCCAAATGTGGCCAAGACACCAATTTCATCGCGCATCGCTTTCCTGAAAAGCAAGGGCTTTACCGAAACGGAAATTAGCGTTGCTCTACGTTTGGCTGGGGAGGTGATGTGTAGCGGGCACAACACATCGTCACCAGCGACAAGACAGCCAGCTTGTGTCGACCGAAGTATCGTGGACGTAAAGAGCGAGGCATGGGGCCCAGTCGCCCGGGGTCATGCTTGGAATTCCTCTTTCTCCTCCGCGTCCGCCCGCAGAACATTTCAAAGTCACTTTGGGGACTCTGCTACGACACGCGTAGGATTCTCAGACCGGCAGGCACATGCTCATCATCAGAACGGGATCTTTTCTGGAAGCGCGTTCCCTCCATCACAAGCGCCTCGAGGTGGCTTGAGAGGATGTGGCCAGGACGTAGGAGAGGTCTCGGACATGATGGCGGCGATCAATGTAGCAAAGAGTTCTATGCAAGGCGGTGCATTTTTTCGTGCGAAATCGCGAGGTGCATCACACGGGCTGTCAGAGCACTACATGCCACCGAGGCATGCGCAGGGGCGGCTGCCGACAGCGTCGTCTTCCTCTTTCTCGAGTCGGTGGTCACACACTACGCCTGGGGGTTTGCAGCAAGGAGACCCACCGTATCGACTAATTGAAGCAACTGAATCTACGGAAGATGCACAAGGCGCGGGCTTGGCGCCTCCTCAACGCCTCTTCCAGTCCCGACCTGACGCAACCTTCTCCACCGGCGTCCCTCCAGGCCCCAGTCAGAACTCCCGTAACCCCTTTCACCAAGACCAAAGCCCCCCGCTTTTTGACATAACGCACCAAAAGCAATTGCACGAGCATCGGCCTCCTACATGCGCAATGCCGCTGGCCGAAATGCGAGGGCTCAAGCATGACGATAGCGCGCGGTCGGGCATACAGTCTCAGGACTACCTTCAGGCGCCTGCTCATAACCATAATTACCAGTACTACTCATCGACATCGAATTTCAGACCCCCAAACATCGCGCACTGCGGCGCTGGGGACATACCAGTGACTGAATCGGGCTATCCGGGGGTAAGTAAATTTTGGCATGCAAAAGGAAGAACGTGAAAAAAAAATAGGGCCCGTGCGTGAGGACCTGATCTCTTCCAATGTACTCACAACGATAAGCTTCATTGCGATCCAATCACAGTATGCCCGTCACTTCGAAGCACGACGATATCATAAAACTTCCAGCGGTGGGCATGCGGAGGTCCCGCGAGGCTCCGAGGGCGGCGTGATGTGGAGAGTGCGGGGACACAGCTTCGCCGACGGTGTGGACTGTGATTTCCCTCCGAGCAGCAGTGGTCGAGCGGATGTGCAATGGCAGGAGCAGCATGGAAAAGACAAAAGAGAGTCGTCAAACCACCCTACCCCAGACACGTCTACGCACAATACGATCACAAGTCAGGGCAGTGACGATGCACTACCGTGGTTCAAAACCATCGCAAGCGGGCGTGTTCAGAAACACTTAATGCGTTTCGTGAACAACTTTATCTCGCAGCAAGATCTTGAAGACGAGCTCGGCCTGTACATGGCGGACATCTTCTACGAGACAGAGACCGGCCCCACAATGATGGCGCTTTACGACAAGCTGGAACGTCGCGTGAGCGAGCGCTGTCCAGGTCATTTGACAACATTCCGGGAAGAGGCTTTGCAAAGCTTACATCAGCTCATGCAAGCCTGCGAGGAGCGGGAGGAGCAGCAGGAGCAGGGCCGTAAGGCTCTCAAGTCATCCGGGCAACGTGGTAAGCCCGTCCGCAACGCAGCTAAGCGACTGGGGAAATCTCGGACAGAGGGCCGCAAACTGGGCGCCATGATCGCGCATTATCGATCGCAGTGCCCCGTGGGCAATACTGGATACGCTACCGGCAAAGACGATGCAAAGGATGTAAGCGATTTCGCCCAGTATGGACCAGGAGGCTTGTGCCAGGAGAACTTACAGCCTCAATTAAGGAAAGCTGATACTCTGAAGAAATAAGCGACAGCTTATGAAAGAAACGGTCGAGAAGTATCTGGGAAGATGGTGCACATTGAGACGTGTGCAATTAAAGAAGTGCCCTTCGGGAAGTGGAGGATGAAATGAAAAGTGGTAGAATTCGACCAAGCTTTGTTGGACGGAAAGGCAAAAGGATGCCCCATTGCATATTCATGTGTAGCACTCCTGCTGATGCGTATGCCTCGACGTGAATTAAAATCGCAAGCAGACAGACTGCTCCTTAGGGAACAGCAAGGTAGAGCATTGTCCGACTGAATTTATATTGCAGTCTTCTTGTACACTTCACAAGGCTTATTTTGGGGACTACCCTGAACTCACTCGGTGGCGGAAAAAAGAAACTGTAGGTACTGGAAATCGCGGCAGACCTTGCAAGAAGCCCACGACGTGTCAGTCACCTATGACGCATTTTGCGACCACCATTACATTTCCCGCTTATATTGATCCAAGCGCATTGAGATGGTATCACTTTATGCAGTGCAGCTATGTTGTTCATCCCTTCTCCGGTCGACAGAAAGCATATAAAAAATTTCGGAGGCTCATGTACAATAATGTCTGAAATCTGTTTCTAGTCTCCAAAGGATTTAAGGACGACAACCACAATCTTTAAAGCAAATTTCTGGCCGTGGTGAACATTCACAAGCAAGCAGCACCCGTCAAAGTAACAAATCAAAGCACAAAGATATAGTATCACAGTATTGACGGCCGAGTTCTGAAGCTTTGAAGGCTTCTATCTGTTTCTTACCAACCATGACCCATTTTTTTAGACATACATAGCTCTGAAATCTAACATTTTCCTCACGAGCTGTCAAGTGAGTTTTCCAAGTTGTTTTCTACTTAAGTGTATCTACCGATTGATTCATTCTACCTATTCAGATACACTCTTTTTCGAAGCTTCATCTTCTTGTAAGGCCTCCCTTAATGATGAAAAAGTCGAAGCGCACGGCAACCTTATCTTTCCCTAATTTGCTTCGTAAAAAAGTAGACTTGGTTGGTACTGCTGCTCTGTGCACTCCTTTAAGGCATCACTTAAGTGAGGTCCCAGGGCATATGCCCTTCCGTCGTCTACGCAGACCCAGCCCGTCCCGTCATAGAGAAGAAAGGATACGTAATGATGCTTTTGAGGATGGAACGCGAAAAAGCCGCGGAGAACGCCTATCATTTCCCCCTGCTGCTCAACGTCGTCGTCCCCTTGATGTTCTACGGGCAACTTGAAATGTTTGAGGCATATTGTTGAGGATAATAAATCGATGAGCGCCTGAGTGTCCCTTGGATCTGCCTTCAAGCTGTCCCACACGAGCCCCAGCGAAAACACTGAAGGGGGCCCTCGCACCAAATATCGATGACCGGCGCGCTTCTCTCCTCGCCGCGCAATAGGGCACGCTTCGGTGTTCCTGCATCGGTACAAGTCCCCGGACCCAGCGTCCTGCAGCAATGAACCAAAATCTAGGCCGACAGATTCTGAGATCGAAATTGAATTTGATTTGCTTGATGCCCGTCGAGCGGCTTCTTCGATCAAAGACCGCACAGGGACGTAAAAGACGTTGGTGTCATAATCCCGAGCGGGGCTTGGAGAAGAGCTACCACAGGTGGGACAAAACATGAGTTCCCGCAAATGAAGACAAAAGGAATCCCGCACCACGAGACGGCCTTCCTCGCCTCCTGTACCCAGCAGGCGCAGTATTTCCTCAAAGGCTTCCACTGCGTCGTCCATATGCCCAGCGCGAAATTTTCCGTCGTGAACGTATATCTCACTTCCACAGGCAGGAGTTGGATTTGATTTCTGCCTTACCATCTCGCTCAGGACTTGTCGCAATTTATCAACGGATACCACCGGGGGGGGTATTGTGGTATCTTCTCCCCTTTCATGGCTTGCTATATTAGCTTCTTGGTCGGAGAGCCCCTCCATAACTGCTCGTAAGGCTTCATGCAATTTGCACATGTGTGCAGTTTCATTCGATTTGACCAGCATCGAGGTGTCTGTGTCGCGACAAACGCGGTTCCTGAATGCGCGAATGCTCCAGAGGCTTTGAACGACCACATTTAGGTAGCAGTGGTTCTGACCCATCCTATTTGCGAGCCCTCCGCCAACCAACACCCTGCTGCCCGCCTGCGATCGGTTGGAGGGCGATTTTATGCGGTCCGATGGAAGCTTGACTCGAGACTCCTGCTTCGGAGGGTGGGATAGATGGGCGCCCGTGGCTATGCCAGCTTCATGTGACCCCTCCACTCTTTCTACGACCAACTGGCGCGCTATTTCGGTGTCTTCTTCAGCCTGTGCTCCCACACCACTAATGGGCACGGGATAACTATGTTGGCACCCGTCTTGCTTGTTGCTCGAACTCGTTTCTCCCTCACCGGAAGGTGGCAAACCCTGACATCGGGCATTGCGACCGGCAGTCGAGTAAGTGGCGCGGCCCCGTGCATGTCCCCGGCCTCCTTCCTCGTCTCCTCTTCCTCTGGACACTCTCCCTCTTCTCCACCCCGCCTCCGTTGCCCCGCGGAGGAGCGCGCGGGGCCCTCCTGGCAGCCGACCTTCCTCACATGAAATTGCCGAATAAGGCGGTGCGGCTGTGAAAACGGGATTGCCCCGACAAGGAGAATTACGAACGACTCGTGGAAACGCAAAGGGAAGTGGTCGCTGCTGTACGTCGATCGCGTGGTGCACGGGCAGCGAATAGGCCGGGTGGACGGCAGAGGGAGGCCCGCCGCCCTGATAATGACGGAGGCGGCTGGGGTGTGGAGAGGACCCATCAAAGAAGCCTTGGCGGTACAGCGAGCATCCTTGCTCAGCGTACCGACTATAATGGTGCTGTCGCCCTTGGTGCGGTGGGCCGTACTGCTCTTGCGTCGACGTCAAATGGTTGTCCCCCATGCCGGTCCCAGACCCTGGATATTCCCGTCGCTGCCCGCTCTGCAGCTCTTGGTACACAAGAGGTGGGCCCAGGTCATGGGAATAGACTGCAAAAATAGGAGTATTGGGAGGCGGAACATCGACGAAGTAAGGGGAGGGCGCGGACGGAAAGTAGCCTTGATAGGGCGGATGATTGGGCGGCAGCCCCCCCCCCTCTACCATATGTGGGTGCACCTTCCCCATCGCGTGCGAATATTGCGTCGGATAAATACCAGAATGCGCTAGTTCTGGCCGCGCGAGAGGAGCTGTGATGCTCCCATTCACATCCGGTAGAGGTTGATGAAAGGAGGGTACCGCGGGCCATTGAGCACCAACGTGAGTCTGCGGGTGCGACGGAGGACAGGCTACCAAATGTGGCGATGAAGACACGTCGTCCTGGTGACGTCGATGGCTTTGGTCTTGCGCCACGTCCATCTCAACGTCCCGACCACGTTGTGCTATGAGGTGATGCTGCGACCGTTCGGCGACCGGCAGCTGGAGCAGTGGTTGCGAGGGCTGGGTCGAGAAGTCGTCCATCGGTGGCTGGGTGTTTCCCCGCGAGTGTGACATCCTCACAGGGGTCTCGACGTCGATAGGGGACATGTGCTGCTCTTCAGGGCCCCCGGATCTTATTTGAAAGTCTTCGCATCCCTCACTATACGACTCACATTCCCCGCCCCGAGTCTCTTGGACCCCTCCAAAAGCGCCAAACAATATCTCCACGTCCCCTATATCCTCATCTTCCTCATCGTTCCCTTCCACCGCTTTACCTGGGTCAAAGGCATCAGATCCCGTGGCTCTTTGCAGGTCCCTTCCACCCAAACTATTTCCGTCCTTGCAAACCACATCATCCTCCTTCAGAGCCTTCCCGTTTCCTCCACTCCCGCCGCGCACATCGACTTTAAAAGCGGTTTTTGAGAAATTGTCCACAGATTCCAGATTTGTAGCGTGCGTAGAAGTGGCGGCCAACTTGGAGGAAGATAGTGGGTCCTCCCGCGTCTCATGAGGTCGCTCCTCATTCGTTGACGGCGGGGACGGTGGCGCCGAGGACGACGGGATTATGCGTGCCACCTCTGCATTCGTGTCAGAATGTGCTGTCCAAGGTGATGATGCTGACTGTGACTGCGCGCCATTGCCCTCGCCGCGATAAATTCGCAGACTCAAACGACCAGCTTCCACACCGTGCTGCCCTTTTACTCGCTCTTGGGCTGATTCTTTTCTCTGCTCTTCCTCTCTCTGATCTCGGGGCCTTAACTTGGGTACTTTATGCTCCTCTTCTGCAGCAAGTGTTGCATCTTCCTGTAGTTGCTCGTGTCGCTTTTCTTCCTTCCTCGTGAGAGCGCGGTGCCTCCCCTCCCTGCTGGAGACCCTTATCCACCCAAGCTCAAGGCCATCGCACTCGCCAGAGGCAGCGGCCTCGCTCTGGTGGTGAGCAAGTGAGCGCGCCGACGTTAAGAAATTTCCTTGCGAGTCAATCCATGACGGAGACTGCAGGGGCCTCGACTCCTTCAAGCTTGATCGGCCTGACGACAAGAAAGACGCTTGCGCTGCATTTCCCATCTCTCCCTCCGCACCCCCCTTCCCTTTGGGCTTTGTTACCTCCTTGCTGGACAGGAAAACGCAGGAAGCCGCACCCTCCATCCTGTCGGGGCCAGCTTGGGTGGAATCACCGCGATCGAGGCAACAAAAGCTCTCCGCGGTCGGTTCCGTGCCTGTAAACACAGGTCCTGCGGACGAAGAGCTCGCTGCTAGTCCCTCCTTGCCCATGAGGGAGCTCGCTCTACCATTTACTGCCAAAGCCGCCTTCCCGGTGAGAGTTCCTACCCTCGTAGAGCCCTTTTTTTTCCCCATAGTCATGCTGTGAGCACCACCGCCTTTCTTTAAGAGCTGCTGCTGTTTATCTCTCTCTTCCTGAGCTGAGAGCTCTTGCTCCATCAACGTCGCCTGCCAATCACCATACGCGCTGCCGAGCTTTTGTACGAGAAGCCGCGCTAGAAGAAGTCGCATTTTGGTAGCAGCATCAGACGATTGGCCGCAAAGCGCGCGGGTCACAATAGCCCGCCGAGACAAGTTTGTCTTTAAGAAGGCTTGATGGCCGCGGACCAGGCGCAGGCGCTGTGTCATGTGCCTGACTGCGACCACGCGGAATGCCAGACACTGCTCAAGTTGCTGCAACTGTGCTTGTTGTAATAGAGAGTTCATGTTCATAGCTGTGACAGCCTCTATGCCCGGTTTGCCGCCCTTTCCACCATCGTTAGGCCCCTCTTTGCCCCCGTTCGGTAGGGGATTGTCCGTACCGCTCCTAGTATCTTTGGCGGTATCCTTGGCAGGAAGATGCTTGCGTGCATCCGTGCTATTCTCGTGTTCCGCTACCAACGCGGCCTCATTGCGCTGGCGGAGGCGGAGTTTCTCTTCGTGATTGGCGGCATACACCTCCTGAAGGCGCTCTTGGCTGAGAGTGACTTGGAACTTGTACCCCTCACGATGGGCCTCCCACTCCGCAATGAAGGCCCTTTGGCGCCCACGAAGTGCTTCAGCCATTTCAAGGGACTGCGGAAAGCAGCTTACCGCCAGCTCTTTTTCAAAAGCAGCGGAAGTAGCTTCGAAAAGATCCTGAAGCTTCCCTTCCCATTCCGTGACCGTGGCTCGGAGAGCGGTCTCATGCTCTTGAGCCTCCTGCAAAATTTCTGTGCGATGGGACTTAGGCTGTGTGCCAGCCAGCAAACTCACACGCAAATTATAGCATTTTTCCTCTTTCTTCTCGACTATATCCCAAAAGTCACCTTTGAAGAAACCCATCGGGTCGTGCCCCAGGTGCATGTAGCGCTCCAGGAGAGCTCGAGTCCGCCGGCCATCATAATTTGCCAGCCCTTGGCCAGCAGCAAGCGGAGACTCGTCCGTGGATTGCGGCAATAGATACTGCGCCACCAGCTCATGAAGGCGCAGGACAATTCGGCGTTTCTCTTCAAGATGTCGGGCGGACATATGCCGCGCCTCGGGCGGTGCTGGATAATTCAGGATGATGAAAAATTCCTGAGCGAGCGTGGCTGGAAGCACCCGCAGCATAGCTTTCCGGCCCTGGATGTGTACCTGCATGAGCTCCTCTATAGATTTCTCGTACTGCGCATAAATGCACTTGATAAGGCGGCTGAGAACCTCACGGCTCTGGCCAGCAACCAGGGTCAGGCACGCCTCCAAGCGCAACAGGGAACGCACCAGTTCCGTCAGTGTGTGCAACCACTGGCGAAGGTGAGCCTCCTGCGTCTGCAGCAGCTGCGGAAGTTTGTACGCTTGATGCTGTAATTGATACTCAAGGAAGGAGTTGGAGGCGCCGGACCCAGCCGCGCTGAGACCCGCATCCCGTCCGCCGCGTCTCTCGGAGGCGGTAAGCTCGCTCATCCTGTCGGCTGCCGCGCCCGCTTCCATCAACCCGCGATAGTGCTGAACGAGCGAGGCGAGTTTTTCACGCAGCCATTCTCCCGCTGTCTGCACCGCTCCATGGCCAGCATGCTCCCCGCCCAATAGCCTCAGGGCCGCGGCCTGTCCCTCGTGCTCGCTGGTGTCCCCCTCAGTGCTGCGCTCCTTTCCTGACTGCTTTGGGTCATTGCCATTGCCCGCATCATTTTTCTCCCGCAGCTTTTTGCTAACCTCGGTCCCCTCTCGGCGCTTCCCGTTGCCGTCGACCTTTCCCTCCTTGCCCTTTGTCCCCTCGCTCCATACTGCCTCCTGTCCCGTTCGTTCCAGGCAATGCATGACCTCGTCATCCCCGCCCCCGCCTCCACCCTCCAGTTGCCCCATTACGTCACCATCGTCTGCAACGATTCCAGGCGATGTATGGGGTATTAGTCGTCCCACGGAGGCGCTCGGTTGCGCAGCAACAGACACGGCTTTCTTCCTCTTCTTCTTTTTGTTTTTTTTTTTCCCCGAGCCATCTGCAAAGGACAAGGTCTCCATTATTTTTGCCATATCGTGACCGTCCTTACTACTTCCCCCCTCTTCGGCAAGCAAGGCTACCAGGCGGTCGCTGCCTGATAAGGAGAGAGATTCAGGAGTGGCAGCACTCATTTTCACGATCTCTTGGAGCTGCTCCAGCTGGGACGAGCTAATGCCCCCCCCCACGGGCTCTATTTTCCAACTAAGGTCTGCGACATTCACCAACTCTTGTGATATCGCTTGTAACGAACCTTCGTCGTCTTGACTCTCCGTTTCCTGGGGCTTGACGATCCCTTCGCTCGTATCCAAGGCCCCCTCTCCACTCCTGCAGCTGTCACCCAAGGCTCCCGCGGCCTTCGTCATCTTCAGTGATGGGCAGACAGAAGATGACTTAGCCTCCACAAAGCGGTCCATGGCATCTTCAACGAGGGATTTACAGGATTTACAAGCTAAGCGCGCAGCCTCCGCCCGTAGTTCATCGCGAGTGCAAACCAACTTTCCCCTGACAATGGCGTCGCTCAAGAAGGCGTTCAGTTGTTTTCTTTGCCCGAGGCTTTCCCATGGCAGGTCCGGCATAGTGGCTTGATAGACCTGGTGCTGGGTGTTATGCGTTGGGTCACAGTCGAAATCCCAGCCCAGCTCCACCAGAAGCTTGGTCGCTGCATCCGACGGAATCTCGCCACGGTTCACTTTCCTACCCATCATTTGAGCACCCGCCCCCCCCCACCGACGACCTTATGGCGTCGCACCGTCGAAAAAGTGGTGTGCTTACGGTGCGATATACTTCGTCGTTGTATTTGTGTCCGATACCCGGGCGGTATCAAAATGAGAGCATGCCTTTGTCGGGCCCGGGCAGAAAGCAGGAGGAAAGTGGCTCCTCAAGTCGCCTCCCGCATTCTGTACGCAGCGTTCTTGCCTGGAAAAGCCATGCGGGCTACGTGAGAAAAATGTGCTATCAACAAAAAAAAAGCTACACATTGCTTTTGTAAGGCTGAGCGATTGGTTTGGGAGTCACATGTAGCATCGGTTCCAAGTCACACGGGTGTGGTTGGGCAGGATACTTATGAGTAACGTTCCAAAAAAGCCAAAACAAGAGCCTAATGCGCAATCTTGATTACATAACGTTCCAATCGAGGCTCCATAAAATAGGCATTGAAGACTACGTCTTCTCATCGTCATGAGCCAGACACAGAGCAGGACAACGCCAGCTAGACGATGCTTTTAGGCGTCGGAGAAAGGTCCGGGTACCCTAGGCAGACCAACTTCTAGATGGAGACATCCCACATGGGCGCAGTCGGTAAGCCGATAAATGCCCACAAGATCCGCGTCTATTCTACTGTAGGGAATTTCCTGCCTGATTCTACTTTATTGCACTCTGACACAAGTCATATCTAAGCCAGTAGGCGAGGGTAAATTCATATAGGCCTGAAGGAAGCCTGCACAAACTTCTATGCTGTGAAGCCCACCAAATCATGCGTCTGCTGGTGGAGGGGCTCACGCAGAGAGTTGTTTTGCTTTCATGAATTTCTAAGCATGAATACGACTGTTTCCGTTTGAAGTCTAGATCCAGCAAAGCTTTTCATTACATTTATTAAAACAAATGACAATCTCATGAAATCCTTACACTTGCTGTTTAGTCATAATTTGATATTATCATAGTATCTAATTAGGTGCTGTGCATGTATGTATTTCGTGTTCGTGCGAATTATGGCTACCCTCTCACGATTGCCAATAGCTGCGCCGCATGGCGTTTCTCAGTAGGGGCACTTACGACAAACCTAGCTGGTGGCGCCTGAGGATCTACCCATTTGTCCAGTATTGCATGGATGTCGTTTTCGCAGTCTTGTAAACCGTACACTGAGAGACATATGACCGCAACATCTGCCTTATCTCGTGCAATATCACGCTGCCCTCCGTCTGCCGGGACAGGTGCAACCAGAGTCCTCTCTAAATCTTTCAGCAAATTCTCCACGATAAAACTGGGACTCGTATTGCCGTCGTAGGGTTTACTTCCTAACGCGACGAAGGAGAGAGCGCCGCCACGCAGCGTGACAAGTGAACTCGCTTTAGCATTGGGCTCGGGCAGGACGTGCGCAATACTACTCACAGGCGTCGGTGCTGCTGCGCCAAAAGTTTGATTTCCGCCTACGGAGTGTACCCGTGCTGCCGACTTATTACGTTTTTCGATGACATCTCGAGCTTGAAGCATCGCGTCGGATATCTCATCGGTTGTGAAACCTTTGCCGAGGAGGAAATCTGTCTTCAGCTTGTCTGAAGTGCCCTGCACCCGCTCCAGCGTCAAGAAGGCCACGGCCCTGGATAGGTCCTTCTTCTCACTGCTTCCTGTGTGCCTTGCAGTCATCTCCTGTGTTCAAATGTAAGTAATACAACCATTTGTTAAAGAGGACTTGACAATGCTTGGGAGGGCTCGACGCCTCGCTGGCACTTCCCCTTCCCGTTCACGGCCTTGCGCCCCCGTCCCTTTTCTTGCCGCCATCTCCGCGACCATGCCTCCATCAGGCACAGGGTCCAATAACCGGAAGGCACCCGCATCTATCACACCTAGATCGTCAAGGCGATCCAATGTTGAGAGACTTGCTTTCTCGACATCACTAGCCCCGCGGCAAGTCGGGCTGGTCGCATCATGCATGCCGGAACAAAGTCGCCGAGGATGGTTGCTCTTGCGCGACACATACTTGCACTGGTGCCCGCTTTTCATTCGTGATCACACGGCACCCGACGTCCCATGTCCAAGGGAAGAGTGGGATTGGTGGAATGTATTAAAGAGTTCCTTCATATTTTTTTGCAGGAGAAGAAGGCTGCTCCAATGCTCTGGTAGATAAGGCGTCTTCGTCTTTTTTGCCTCCCGCGCGGACAAGTGAACAAGAAACAGCAACGGCGTCCTGCAAAGCACAGAAAAACCAAAAAATGCCCAAACGTCAAGGTCGTAGCGATGGGGCGATGCTGAAAGCAAAATCGAATTCCAAACGTGGACGCGATGGTTCTGTGACAACAGACAATGAGGAGCACGTACGTGATTCGCATGCCAAGGGTGTAGTACGACGGCCTCGTGCTATACACGCACAAAGCGAGACGAGCCGTGTCGAGAGTGAAAGCAAAGACCTGGGCCACGGGGATGACTTGGACCCCGTCACCTTGGCACGGCCGAGTCGCGCGGCTGCCTCCACAGCCAAAGCTCGGATTGGGAAAACTTTCGAATATAGGGGCACGGGCGGTAACGCAATCGCGGAAAAGGTCCACACAAACGGTGAAAAGAAGGAGTCTAAGCCCGAGAAGGCAGCAGCGCGACAGAGCGGAAGCCTTCGGGAGGCTCCGCACCGTTTAGAGCTTGTGGCGGACAGGCATTCCAAGGGCGCGTTGCTGGACGCGCTAATCCGAATCAAGCCCCCCGATGTGCTCATGAAAGCCTTCAAGTGGTCTTCGCGCAACGACAAGTACTTTGCCTTGACTGTTTTCAGCGCCAAGGGAAATCGGATCCTGCCCGAGCTTCTCAAGGAAGTTCCCTTGCGCTACCGTATCGCCTCTGTGGGGGCGAGGCGTTCCAATGAAACGACAAGCAAGGAAACCGGTGAGGAAGAAGTCCTGTACGACGAGGCCGGGAAAGCAACGCACGGTGGCATGTACTATTTTCGGGTTCCGCAATTCAAAATTCCCGGCTGTTACTCGATCAGTTTCCAGCTGCAGGGACCCGCGGCGTTCAACAAGCTCGACCCCGTCTCGCAGATCGTCACTGTCGTTCCCGCAGATGCACTCGAGCACACCGATCCTTTCCCACCGAGGGCGCAGGAGAATGAAGCCATGGCGCTTCCAACAGGGACCCTGCGAAGTCTTCGCAGTCAGCGTCAAGGCGCCGAAGGGAGCGCGTCAAATGCGGCGGTGGGCCGGGGGTCTACCCGCGACCCCGCCCTCGGAGGGGGAGGCAATGCCAGGGTGCAGCACAGCCTTGAGAAGCACCTGGCTGCGTCAGTAAAGGAGGATACGGATTCCATGCTGACTTTCGACGAGCTGTGGCTGAAAGGGCAGCTTCTCACTTTGGTCATTCCAGGCGCCTTGCGGCAACAATTGTGCGAGGACTGGTTCGCTATCACTCGTCGGAGGTGTGTTGTCGGCGCTTTGCCCCGCCACGATGGAAAAAAGAACATTCGTCTTGGGAAACAGACGTCGAACCCTCAGTGGCCCAGCGTGGGGGAGGTGGTCAGAATGTACGAGAGGTCAATCCCAGCCGCATCCCTGGGAGATTTCAAGGGCCTAGGCGCAAGACTCTGCACGTTGTTCGACGGTGCTCTGGGCAACGTTTTACTGTACAGATTTGAAATGGACCAGTACTTATCTTTGCTGGAGCTCGGAGGGAAATCCAAGCTTCCTCATCAAATATGGGGTGCGGAGCACCTCCTTCGCCTTCTTGCTATCGCTCCTCGTCTACTGGGAATTCAGAAAAGTACCAGCAACAAGAAAAGAGTGGACGAAGAGAGCTCCGATACCCTGATGAATAGTGAAGCCCCCGTGGGGATGGAGGTCGAGAGACCTGGGTCGAGAGAGATCGAGGTCGCACGCACATACCTGCAAGGACTTCTCGACTTCCTAGAGACGGAGCAAGCGAGTCTGTTTGCGTCGTACGTGGAGCCACCGGGTAAATTTGGACTAGATGTTCCGCGTAATTTTCGGCCAAGCTAAATTGCGCCACAAGAATGACCTTTCGCGGATGGCACGATGGTTATAATTCCAAGAAGACTCGGCAACTGTTAAAACTACCTTAGAAAGAAGCAAGCCTTCTTTCGCGTACATGACTTCCTGCCATCAACAAACGGGGTTGTCCCCCGCTCGTTGTCTTGCTCTTTTGACTAGACGTCCCAACACATAGCGAGGATGGCTTTTGTCCGGATGACTTTGGCCTTCAGAGAAAGAAACACTTTCCGAAGCATTGCCTCCAAGGGCCCCGGTATATCGGTAATTTAAATGCTTTTTCTTTCGATCAATCTATGAACATCATTTTTCGCCATTGAGTACTTTCAAAAATAGATATACACACCAAGTTTTAGCCGCGGATGGTGCGGGCAAATAAATGGGATACAAACAACTACATGCGCGAGCGAGGATGACGGTACCCCAAGAGCTCGCGCGGCAGACAAGTCTCAACGATCTCCTCTACCCGATGGATGCCGTATTTACAGGGTGCCCCCGTCTCGTGGAGCAGGCGCGGATTGAGCTGGTTGTCGCTCAGCAAGTAGTCCTTCTTCATAAACGTCTGGTGCCACCGAATCATGAAGTCGATGGCTGGAGTCGGGAAGTTGCCGAGGAGCTCCACCAGGTTCTTGAGGATGACCAAGCCATAAGGTATGTCTTCCCAAAAGAGCCTTGACTCCACCAGCGGCTGATATCGCCCCGGGCTTTGCTCCTTTAGAGGCGTCAGGCAAGACGAGTACCCTCTATTGCTGCGAAAAATTTGACGAAGGGAGGATCTATTGGTGACGTCATCACCGTACTGATTGACGATTCGCTCCCCTATAGGCATGACGTAAGACAAGTCAAGCTGGGGAAACTGCTGAAGAAGGGCGAATTTAATCTGTTGCAGCTCGTTGTCCAGGGTAGCGAGACACTCCGCTGAGTACTCATCCATCCCCTTGTACAGCGTAAGGCCCTCCCTGGCCTCCAGCTCGCGCCTACTGTAGCTTCGCTTGCCGTCCCAGTCGCGAAAAATTGCGTAATAGCGGGCTGGGTGAATAATCTGGTTCGACGGAGTGAGGGTCAGATTCAAGAAGTTCGGCAAAGTGTGACAGGGGATATCAAACATGCTCTCCAGGTCGCGAGCAGTCGCGTCGCGAGCCTCTACTGGGTAGGTGGCAACCCACAGCCCCTTCTTGGGTCCTAAGATACGTGCAGAATGGCCATATTTGACGGCTTTGCAGATCCACGGTATATTTTGTAGACCGAACATGACACCGATTCGCTTAATCTTCTCAGTCCCGAACGCATGCTTTACAGCCCAATCGAAGCCTCCTTGAGCAAACAAAGCTCCGATCTTTGCCCCGAAATCGAGATGCGGCGCCACCTTGGTCAAAAGAGCCGGATGTGCATTTGCGGGTGCCGCAATTATGACGTACTCCGAACCTGGAACGACGCGAGACGCCTCGTCACTGACCACATGTAAGGTCCCCGCAAACGTCCCTTTCGCCTCCCACGAGGAACTTTGCGTGATGATCTCGATGGATGGAGCCCATTCACGGGGTCGGCGTGTCAAGACGTTCACTTTTATACCTTTCCAGGCTAAAAATCCAGCACAAACATGCGCTCCGTTCCCACCTCCGCAAATGGTCACTTGTCGCGGTAGGCGACCATAGCCGGGGCCTCGCTTACGCTCCTCGAGCTGCCGCTTTAGCATCTGTACGAGCACAACGGACCAAAGAGAAGAGTTATAGCATCAAGAAAATTGCACGCAGCAATCAAAGAGCGTTTGTGAGGATGAAATTTTAAAGGCGATTTACAGACACACCGCAAATTGTATGTACAGAGCCCATCTTACGGACGACTGTCACGTACATTTTCAGCTTGCGCGACGGAGAGCGTCATAATGGGTTAAAAATGTCCAGCCTTGTGCTACAATCAGCATCCAATCAGGCGCATTGCTGCGCGGCAAGCTCCAGAAATTTCGCTTTTTTATCCGAAGAGCCAAGGAATGTCCTACGATTTATGTTGATGTAGCTAAAATGTAAGAGAATGCAAAGTGCACTGCGAATAGGAAGCGCGACCTTAGAGCTTACCCGCTTCGGAAATGGCATGAAGTATTCTGTTACGCCACCCCTCGGGGCATATGAAGCCACAAACGTATGATCGGCAAGTTTTCCCACCGAGTATTGTATTTCTCCCCTAACAAAATATACATATTTCAAAGATGTATTCAAAGAGTGTGATAACGCCCGGAGGGCCGCAAGCACTGCCCGTCGCATGGCTCGCCGGTCTCCTCCGCTCACTCGCCATCCGCTTAGCCGGCACGGGCATGACCGAGCAAGATCGAGGCGGAAGGATCGAGAGTGAGGGAGTGCAAGGAGGATCGCCATAAGAAGGGCTCGCCACAGCTGCTAGCTAAGCGCGGTCTGGTATGTACCTTTCCACTTCAATGAGCCTGGCTGCTGGGAGGGGGAGGTAACCAACCCCGTTTTTCTCGAAAAATGAAGCACGAGTTGCCAATCTTTGTCAATACCACGATTCGCGGTTGTGGCAGCTGCTGGCTTGTGTTTTCGTTCGGGATGCCCGCATTTGTGGACGCGCTCAGTCCCCAAGCACCCGTACCTCACGATCCTTCTCGACCACATTCGCCCGTGCTCGTTATGACAGGAGCGTCTCAACACTTAAAGTATCCGTGTTCGCGCACTCACAATCAATCGAAACGCAATATTTGAGGAGGGACGTCAGTGGTGGATTGGTGTGGTTGGAGAAAAGGTGTCAGGTAGCCATGCCTCTCCTATGCCCTTGCTCAGGGGAGAACAAAAAGGAAGTCATGAGAGACAAGGTGCATCAAGGCAGGGAGGAAATAATAAGAACTAAACGGAGGCGACGTGGGCGGAGAAGAACCATGCTATCCTATACACTCGCCATAAATGTGGTCTTGAGCATGGTAAGTCGAAAATTTTGGGGTTCTTGCTCTTGAATTGTGAGAACCCAAGCATCTGGCTCAAGTTGACGCTGCATCGTGTGCTCTTGATCGCATGCAACCAGTTTTACTTTTAAAACCAAACTCTCATTGCAACCTTTGTACTTTTTTTATACTTCTTGTAATCAATGAAAAAACTGAATAGGTGGTGTTTGGCCTCATGCTCGGCGGTTCAGCCTTCGTCATCCCCCGTTGCTCGATTCGAGTTCGGCCGAGAATCGTCAGCGCAATGACAATGACGATGGCCGAAAATAGAGCGCGGATTAGCAAGCAAAATTGCGCATTTCGAGAACATGACGTAGGTTATGAGGAAAGAAAAGGAAAGCGAAGCATCACGCAGCCTGCCAGACTGTCATCGGACACATCACACACACCGGATATAGCTATCACCATTGTGCACCATCTCCGAAGCTATCTTCCTAAGGTGGCCTTGTTGATATTGAGTGGAGGCTGGATGGGCGTCAGTGGAGGAGGAATTCTCAACGGTCCAGGACCATTATACCCGGCTCGCGCAGAAAATGAGCTAGCACAGTATGCGAAAGAGGGGAATAAGGTCGGTGTCGACCCAAAATGTTTTGTACAAAAGTGCTCCTTGCCCACGCATGACTGTTTGAACAATCCCGATTGCCTGAAGGGCCTTTCCTGTCTGTCCAAGTGCAAGGGCGAGGGGACGTGCTCGACGGCCTGTTTTGCCAAATACGGCAACCGCGTGCTGGACGACTTTCTGCACTGCGCGGTGGAGCAGCAGGACTGCGTACACGTGCCACGGGATCGCTCTCGAGCCACCTGGACGGACCCCGACGCTGTGGGCCTGGATAAGCGGAGCTCGCCCACCTTCGAGATCCGGTCTCTTAACGGCCGGTGGTACAAGGTCATGGGGATGGACGCGCGCTACGACTGCTTCGACTGCCAGGTGAACCACTTCACGCCCAAGCCAGGGGCGCCGAACATCATGCTTGCCGATGTCTCCTTCCGCATGCCCCGCCCCCGCGCTCCCGGCTTCTGGGAGAACCACGTGACAGAGGAGATGCTGGGGGACGGGCCCGGCGCCCGGCGATCCATGCACTCGGTCGGCCGCATGTTTGGCCTCACATTTTGGGAGAATTGGTACGTGATCGGAGAGAATTCGCCGGAGGACGTGGGGCTGCCGGACTACAAGTTCGTTTTCTACACGGGCCACACCCTCCAAGGGAATTATGAGGGTGCCTTCGTCTACGCCCGCACGCCCGAGCTTCCCCCGGAGCTAATGCCGGCTGTCTCTCAAGTGGCGCGTGCCAACGGTCTCGACCCCTCCAAATTCTGCAAAATCCGCAACACGTGCTTCAGGCCAGACAGCTCTTCCTTCGTTGCTGCCTCATCCGTCAGGGAGTCGGCCGGAACAGCCCATAAGCCTGGGGCGCCACCCTCCTCTTGGGCTGGGGTCAAAAGTTGGATCACGGCCCGCGCCCTCTGGTTGCCGGAGCAGATCTCCCAGCTGGTGACCGCCATGAATCAGGAGCTGGGCGACTGGTTCGAGGACCCCACCACTACCAGCGACTGGCTCATCAAGCAGCAGGAGCGAATGGTCATGGTCACGGACGAGGCTCCCACAGGCAGGGTCCAAGTCATTGCCAGTCGGCCAGGGAGTGCCGCTGGCGATACGGATGGCAGCGCCAAGACAGCTGGTCCTGCGCCTCCTGTGAACGCCGCAACGATCACTGCGTTCACGGCTCAGATGGAGAAAGGGCAAAGCAGCAGCACCGATAGAGGCGGGTTTCTGCCGGCATTCATCGACATTTCGGCCGAGAAAATACCTCAATAGTATTCCGCTGGCTGACCTTAGACTAGACTGGCCAATTGATGTGTGGATTGTCGTGTGGCGCGTGTCCAGTATCGCTTTGACTGTTTTTTATAATTCGTAAACCCTTTTTGACTCCATTGTCTATCGATTAGAGAGAATCCCCAACATCCAGCCCGGGACTCCAAATAACTGAAGAACAACAATGACCATTTGTATGTAGAAGACAACTTAAGAATTGAATGCCGCACGACAAGTTTCATTCCGAAATTATGAAAAGCACGCATCACGACGCCTGTGATAGTTATGCAGATCAAGAGCGCATGTTCGGTCTTTCTTCTTTACATATGCTTTCGAGAACCGATGACCCTCTCCTTACGGAGCCGCACTCCTCGCCTCTCACGAAAGCGACCGCTACACGCGTCTGCCTGACCAGTGTCTCACCGTACATCATCCCTCCGCTCACTCCTTGCCCTCTCTAGAGGACCCCTTCTCGTCTGCAACCCCTCCTGTGCCCTTGAAGCGATAGAAGCAGAGGTAGGCCATGTGCCAATCCCCACCCCCTGAAAGCTGTAGGACTTCCGCCGTCTTGCACTCGGACACGTCTTCGTCGTCAAACACCAGCCAGTCGTCCCCCTTCTGACGGACCCAGCCCATGTAGTGCCCCCCGTCGGCCGTCCTACCCTTGTGCGTCACCACGCCGAAGAGCTCGTACAAGCCCTTGAAATCCATTGGCAGACCTGGACCACAGGGAGCAGGAGGCACAGCTGCATCTGCAGAATCCGCCATGGACATGGCCAGAGCCGCCTGCAACGCGGCCTCTTCTTCAGAACTGCCGTTGCCGCTGCTCTCCTCGCCTTTGGCCTCCGGGTCGCCCCCGTCTCCACCAAGGCCGTCGCCCTTCTTCTTCGAATCCTTGCCCAGGATGTCGTCCACTTCCCTTCCGCGCGTGATCATGAGCCGGTCCTGGAGTGTCTTGTTGCAGAAGTCGAACATGTCGAGGGTCTCGGGGAAGGTGACGGTCCGCAGAGACTTGCATTTCACACCGGCGTGGTCCTGACTGTCTGGGGTCGCTTTCCAGAAAAACCTCATGAATTGGACACAGAGATAGCGCGGCAGACGAGCTATGCGGGTGGTCTTATTCCAGACCGCGTCGCGCCCCAGAACCTCGCTCTGCTTCTCGATCGTCCCCTCCAAGGCCAACTTCACCCCCTCATGCAGATAGTTGATCTTCACGTCGCTGCCAGCACCGCCCTGGATGTTGCAGACCAGCTTCCGTACATGATCTCTCTTCACGACCGGTTTCTCGGCCTCCGACTCGGCACAGGATAACGTGTCCTCCACTTCCATCCCAAACAAGGCGTCGACGAAATTCCCGGCGTCCTCCAGAGAGGGGAGCCCGTACGCGTCGCGCAGGTTGGCCGCGAGCGACGTCAAAAGCTCGTTCATGAATTCGTCGGCATCTTGCTGCATGAAGTGACCGCGAGACTGCTGGGCGAACTGAGGGAACTGCTGGCGCAGCAACATGACGAATTGCATAGGGGGCACAGGTTCCGTGTTGCCATCGAGTAGATTGAACGTGTCCTTAAGGGCATTCGTCAAAAATGGTTGCTCGTTGGCGCCCGTCCCAGTGTACCTGTTTAAAGCCTGTCGAAGCTCTGGTACGTACCGGAGACATTGTAACGTCGAATTGAGGTAGCAGGTGTTGCCTAGATTGCGCAGTCCCGCAGGAAGAATGGCGCCCGTCTTGGCCTGATCCGCCTGTGCCATGTCTTCGACAAAAACCACCTTCTCTACTGGCTCCTTGACCACATCTGCTGTTCCTATGAGCGTCACCGCCGCACCATCCTTGATTGAAAGCTTTGACAAGTCGTCGTCATCCTTGAGAGCCAGCTTCCACGCTCCCTTACACATCAGTTTTTGCCGCGGTACTGGAACCCCCGTTAGTTCGTAGACATGCTGTTTGAAAGTCAGCGCAGTTCCCGTTGTGTCAAGCGGAACTTCAGAGAAAGTCTGCTTATTCCACTTGATTTGCACCTTAGTGGGTGCCATTCTCTCACCGACGCGCCTGAAGATGTCATCAGTTTTCCGTTAGTAGATACCCATGGAGACATCACAAGTGAATCAAAAAGTGTGCGGCTGACACCATGGTGCAGAAACGATCCTCCTACAGGCTTGGCGACCCCAAGAAGGCGTGTGGGTGCGCATCAAATGCATTTTGCTGGCTTCACACCAGCTCTCGGGAGCGCGAAGAATTCCAGGAAGCCCCGGGAGACCGATCTAGGCATCGCCTTTTCCAGGTCGGCGAGATGGCTGTAAAAGCAGCATACGCAGCGATGCAAGCAAAAAACATGTACGCGCTTTTCGGGTTTCATTTTAATTCTATGATTGACATTAAGCCCTGATAACCCTGAAAACGACTGCAATCCTCTTCCCCGGCATCCTCCGAGGCGAGAGGAGGGAGCCACGCTCGGGCTTTGTGATGGCTGATGCAATCGGTTCTCGCTTTAAGCAGAAAACTCACATTTTCCTGGTGTCTACGGCGCGCCACTCATCGCATCATTTCGTAACAAAACAGCTTTCATGCCTCATAAAGGAGGCGCACACTCATAATTTGCGACAAACCTCGAGATGCTACCTCCCACAAGACGACCACGAGAAAATCAGGAGTTTACACTGAGAGAAAAGTCATTTCGCTCTTAGAGCTCCATGGTAAAGGAGTTCTCGTCATCCTCTTCCTCCTCATCCTCCCAGTCCTCATCATCCTCGTCCTCGTCCTCTGTGATTTCCATGTCGGAGACAGAGAATGGGCTGTCCCCCTCTTCGAAGGGTTCCCCGTTCTCTTCCGCCTTCTTCTTCATCTCCTCACGCTCCGCCTTCTCCTTCTCCACTCGTTCTTCTTCAGCCTTCTCAAACATGGCCTTCTCGCCCTCCTGCTTCTTCCAGAAGGTCTCCTTGGCGTATTCGGTGGCCTCATCCAGCGAATCTGTCAGGATGATGTCGTCGAACATGGTGCCCGATTTCACCTGCCAAAGCTCGAAGCCGACGGCCGTCACCTCCGTGGCACGGGCGTGCAGCTTGGGGTCGGGCGAGTATTCGGGGTTAGGAATGTGCGGGTGTTCCCATGCGCCCTTGTAGTCCGGGTTGGGGATCATCTTGGGGGACCAGGGGCCCTTGTAGTCGGGATTGTCCACCATGGGCGCCTCCCAGACGCCGTCCTCCTCCTCGTCCCAGTCCTCGGGCTGGACGGCCTCCGAATCGGGCAGGGTGGCAGGGATGTCGTCGTACCCCTCCGGCTTGACGTCCGCGGGATCCGCCATCATCTCCTCGTCCACCCAGTCCGCCGGCTTGCTCTGCTCAGGGTCGGGGATGGTCTTGGGGGGCCGGAAGTCCCAGGACTCCTCCAGGGAGCCCTCACGCACGGACTCACCGTCGATCAAGACGTTGAAGGAGTTGTTGGCAGCCATGATGTGCAGGGTGTACAGGTGGCTGAGTTGGTCCGTGCGGGTGGGCACGTCCGTCTTGATCAGTAGGTTCTTGTCCTCGCCCTTCGCCTCGGGGTAGTTAAAAATCACATGCGTGCGCTTGGTGGATCCGCACACGTCGGGCCCAAACATGATCTGGTAAGGGGTGTCGCCCCCGAAGGAAGCCTGGTCGAGCTCAGGTCCCAGCAATTTAATGTAGGCGCCTCCGCAGTCCAAACGCTGCTCGTGCTTCACCACGTACTGCAAGACCAGGTCCTTGCCTTCATTCGAGAAGGGTTTGGCCAGCTTGGCGGACAGCCCGTAGAAGCGGGCGTCCTGGGAGGTTTTGATGCCCTTGTCCGCGGCGTCTCCGAACCACTCTCCTGCAGTGTGGGCCCATTCACCAATCTCCTCAGCTGCCTTCCACTTGCTGGGCACCACCCACCGGCTCTCCCATTTATCGTCGAAATTCTCTGTGAAATACACCGTTGCAGAAGTCGAAGCTGTCAGTAGGCCTACGGCAAGCAATCCACGACTAATCATTTTTGCTTGCGAACCGGAAAACAGATAAAGAAGATGCCTGTGCGAGTGGTTCGATGAAAAGAGGAGTATGAGGGCTCCTTGGGTAAAAGGACAACAAAGAGGGCGTGAACGACTTAACGCGGGCACAGGCAGACGCACTTTAAGACAGGATAAAGGCTAGGTATTCAATTGCTGTTGATCGGTTCTTCATTGAATGCTAGCGTGGATCAAGATCTATTAAAACGAATGCAGAGGAGCATGGTAATTTCAAAAATGGTTGCTGTCCCTTGGGGGGGCGCACGCTTCACAGACTTTTGGACCGAGCAGCGCGGAAACGTATGTGGCCAGTTTATTGAAGAACACTTGTAGCACGACACAGAGGATCCCGGACTTCGCCTCACGGTGTTCGCAGGGAGAACATCGAATGTACTGTCGACGAAGTCACGTAAGTCAGAGAAAGAACTAGAGCCTCGACTTCGACAGCGATCGGCGAGACGGCATGATCGAAAAAGAAAAGAGCTGCCATCAGGGGCGTGTGTCAAGGACACCAACGGCAGAGAAAGGTCACAGCAGGGTGATATTAAATTTACCTCGGGCGAACGCAGTCAAGCATGAACGATTCGTCTGAAGACAGAGGTCGAGAGCGAATATCCGGGAGGGTCCTCGAGCCAAGAGGCCGCCTCTGATTGGTCCGTTCGCCCCGTTCTCTGGGTGGCTCTCCTCGCTCGCCCTCGGCCCATATCGGCTTCGTTTCGGCGAGCACCCGGAACCGACGCCATGAAGCGGGGCGGAGTGAGGCTGGCCGAGCGCTTGCCCGTGCACAGCAGGTGCGCATCAGGACGCCTGAACAGGCGTTGTCGATATGTCAACAGTACCCACACGACCAATGCACAGTCGCTTTTGATAGGTGAGACGGGAATCAAATCATTTTGTAACCTCCTACCTTTTGCTCATGATAGTCCACCTGACGAGGTTCTGCAGGCATCAACTGCAATAGCATTTCGACCATTGCAGCCTTTGAAACCGGTAACGACTTCACAAGCCGAGAGGTAGAAACGAAAAAAAGCTCGCGGAGGTTCGCGCCTCTGTGTGTCGGCTACTTCGCCTTCGCAATTTTCTTTCTTACAATGGCGGATTGCGGAGGCAAGGCCGCAGCATCTATTCTAAGACGGAGTTTCCCTCTGAGCAATCGGATAAGCCTCCAGATAAGCGTCGGAGATCTGACAAAGTGCTCCGTAGACGCAATCGTAAATGCGGCGAACGAACGCATGCTGGGTGGCGGTGGAGTGGACGGGGCTGTGCACAGAGCTGCAGGGCCCCAATTGTACGAGGCATGTAGAGCTGTCCCAGAGGTACGCCCAGGTGTGAGGTGCCCTACAGGGGAGGCCCGCATAACGCCAGGATTCAAATTGCCTGCCCGGTATGTTGTGCATACTGTCGGACCAATATATAAAAATGACAATGAGTCTGCGGCCTTGCTCCGCGCCAGCCACCTAAGTTCTCTTGATCTGGCTGTGAAACAAGGGCTGACGTCGGTGGCATTTCCGGCCGTTTCATGCGGTATCTATGGATATCCTGTCAGCAGAGCTTCACACATAGCTGTCAAATCTTGTATCGACTTTGGCGACGAACAGGTGAGAGGAAGGAGGTTGAGAGAGGGCGGACCCTGCTGTCGGTTGGTCAATGGGTAGGACCTGTCATGAAGCATCATCTCTTCGCTTTATCCGTCTCATGAGCCTGACCGGTTCTTCTCCTCAATCCAGGGTTTGAACTCACCGTTACGAAACATTGAATTTGTCCTCTTCTCTCAAGACATATACAACGCCTGGGTCGCAGCCGCTGAGGATCTTGTCCATCGTTCCACGCGTACTTCAGCCGAAAATGAATCTCGAGGCCGCGAGACGTCGACTTCATCTGGCTCGGCGAGTTCTGAAGTCGATTTCGACCCGCGGACTCGCGGCGAAAAAGAAAAATGCGAGAACGCCGACATCTGAGACAACTTGTATATCCACAGATGTCTGCCGGCTTGGTTTGAGGCAATAAGTGCGACAAACAGCACTTCCGTGGTCCAACATGTGTTTGTAAGGGAACGTCGTATCATGCAAAAAAATAAGAAAGGATGAAATTTTCAAAAATTGTGGAATGCCAGGGTTGTGAAATCCGAGTCTGCGGACAAGTCCGAGAAAAAACTTGGGGAGGAAAGAATGCTACGAAGAAGCGAAATAAGTAGATGTTCACGGGATATAAGGATAGAAAATAGCTCAAGACAATGAGTGCGAATTGTCACATTTTAAGAGGTACCATGTCTTGGGAGTCATCGTTAGAAAACATGCTCTGGAAAAGCATGAAGCACTTCAGACGATACCCTTGCTAGAGGCCGTAATTAATTGGCAGAGCTTATTTGGTTCTTCTGTCGTTTGTGTCATAATCGTCAAGGATGCCATGACGCCCCTCCTTATCCCAAAACTGCGCGTGTCCATCCTCAGCTCCAGGAAGTCTATCCCCTCGTGGCCCAGCCCTCTCGGACTATCGCGTCTATCAAAGATGCAGAACCGCCTGCAACACTACACCTAAGCCCTGCTTTTACGCCATTCGCCCCGTCTACTCCCATCGCCCCTTACTTTTGACCCTTCTTCTTCTTGGCCAACTGCTTCTGATAGAACTCCAACTCTTTTCCTTCCAGAATGTAACCATCCGCGCGCCCACTCTGACCCGGACGAGAAGAAATAGAAGCGAGCAAGCGGCCCGACGCAAATTGCTCCTCCAAGTGCGACTCTAACTCTCCTTTGCGCTTGGCAAGCTTGCGAAGCACATGGCTGGACTTCTTCTCGGGCTCCGCCTCCGATTTTGCTGTTGCGGCCGCCGCCTTCTTTTTCTTACTGCCCACCTCCTGACCGTAGTGCTGCTCAAAGTATTGTCGGAAAGGCGCGGCATCGATTTGCACGATGGCACTTTTCACCAGGGTCTTGGTGCGGACCAATTCGTTGTTCGAGGCGTTGTAGACCACGTCCAAAATACGTGTCTTCCTCGCCACCGTCTCAGAGCGCCAGGCAAAGTTGCCCGTTTCCAGGCGGAGCGCACGGAACTTAAGATTCCCGCCCCGTCCTCTCACAACATGTACGCGCTTCTCCCCATGTCCCAGCACCAATTTCGTCATTGCCGCCGGGCGACCCATCTCAAACTTTCGCTTCTTACGGTATGAGGGCCGCTTTCCACCCGTGTGGCGGCGCTTGTGGCGAGAGTCACGAGAAATACCCATAACTGTTTGTCAAGAGGGAGCGGAGCAAATAGCTTTGGTTAGCAGAAGAATTGATGGTTGGTTGGATATAAACAGGAAGGAGGCATCAGTCGAAGCGGGGAGGTGGGAACGCGCACGGTGCAACACTACGCTGGGGGACCAAAAATGAGCATTAACAGACCGCTGTGGTATACTACTTCATAACACATTCATTTCATAGCATGGTTCATTTGTACGCAGTTCGTGGCCATGCGAATATGACGCGTCGCCTTCTCTCTCCTTCTGCAATGCTGGCCCGGGTGTCGCCGTCTCTCAGCCATCCGCCGCCGTCACAAGGCGTGCCGAACATGAAGGTCAGCGCGACGCGCAGACCAAGGCCCACACGCCGAGATGGGCACGCCAGGCGACAACCCGGCCGTGCGATGGGGTCCGAGAAAGACAGGCCTTGCAGCCGGGGGAAAAGAGGACGATCGAGGGCCATCGAAGGCGGGCGAGGCAAGCGGAGGGCTCGACCTGGGCGAGGATGAGCGGTCCGGCGCCACTCGCCTCTCTCCGACCCGGGGAGGATCGATGTTATCTATGCCGACAATTCCCCGCTTTCATGATTTTACAGGGCTTGGCACCGCTGTGAAGATCCTATGACCAGATGCATTGAACCAAGAGATGGTGGTCGGTACAAGCTCAAATTTCTTCACTCAAATTTTCACATGAAAGCTAGGGTGAAGACAGCTGTACTAATTTGTTGATGACGAAGACTGGCATGTAAGTGGCGTAGACAGGATTTAGATATGCCAATTTTTGTCCCTTCTATCTTATTTTCCCTCAGTGATGGAGCATTGGAGAAAAAGGCCTTATGCCTCATGGAACCTAAAAAACATACATACGAATGATACGAACGATTTTAACCTCCCCATATCCTCACTGCAACCTTTTCACACTCTTTTGAACCCCTTAAAGAATCGAAGCGAAGTGAAACGGTTTGAGTGATACCAATAGAGTAGATGTTAACCATTAACCAAAGCACTGACCAAGAAGCTGGATCTGGGCCTCTTACCGACGATAAAGGCGACCTACAAAGCCAGAATTTCGGCGCGTCGAATCAATGTGTCGAGAACTCGACGCAACCGACAAGAAGCGGAGCAATGGGGCCGATGGGAGATCGTGCAAAAAAAGAGGATTGTTGTGTCATCTGCTTCCAAGGAGAGTTCCAGTCTACCAACGAAATTGTGTACTGTGATGCGTGCGACTTGGGTTTCCATCAGCAATGCTACGGATTGCCTAGGGTGCCCGAAGGTGATTTCTTCTGCGACTTCTGCGCCATTGCCCGGGATATATCAAACACGGACAAAAGAATCGCTCCAATGTGTGAGCTTTGTCATCAAAAAGGCGGCGGTCTTTTGAGGATATGGATAGTTGACCGTGGGGAAGGACAGTACTCCGATGAGGACTACGTAAGGGACGGGAGCGAGGACGAAGACAACGATTGTGGCAGCACCTTTGAAGTAGCGGCCTGCATAAGGCCTAGTGATAAAGCAAATGCCTTCGCATCAATTTCTACCTCCTTGCCAAATCCTTTGGCAGAGCCGCTCTTCGTGCACAAGGTTTGCGCGCTAGCAGGTTGGAATCAACAGCCACGCCTGGTGCGTTTCGTGGCAGGCACTAATGCTCAGGTGGCAGTAGTGTCGCGTGATATAGTGGCGACATATCGCAACTTGAAGGCCCAGGAGGAAACTATGGCTTCACGCTGGCAAGCTGCCGACGCGCTATCTTGCGGTATATGCGATTCCTCCGTGGGACTGCTTGTCCGGTGCTGCCACCACGACCCTGACTCTGCGGTGTTCAGATGCTCTTTTTCCGCCCATGCGGCTTGTGCGTTCAACGCGGCCCAAGCATCGCTCCTACTGCACGATGTACAGCGGTCGCCGCTGGTCACTGTGTGGTGCTCAGCACACAGACCTGAACCGTCAGTGGAGCGACCGGGCGGGGACGCCGTGGCCAAGTGTTTGGGTTTCCTGCTGCCTCCCTTAGCCTCACCCCTCGACCAGCATGAGCAGGACGGGCGTCAGTATCAGCCTTGCCACACGCCGCTCCTACGGCACCTTGTTCACGAGCGGCGCAAGGAGGGCTACGGGCGACTGGGGGGCTATCTAGACGACAAACTGAGACTCCTGGAGAGACGCATGTCGCTGGCAGGGGCGTTACCCGTCCCGACCCACTCGACGGATGGCCGGTTGATCCTGTGCGCGGCCGGGCGCGCGGAGGAGATGTTTGCCTGCAGGCAGCGGCTGCCCGCCACACCTGAGGTGCGAAGGTAGAGCTGAAGAAGAGCGTCAGAGGAAGCCTAGGAAAGAAAAGACTTGCGTTTGCATTCGACTTCGTATACATTTTACAATTTGCTTTGGCTTTCACGGGCTGTGCTCTCAATCAAGATCGCTCCTGCTAGCCGCAGGGAGCCTTGCAAATGGGACAGGTGGCGTTGCACTGGAGGAGCCAGCGGTCGATGCATTCCTTGTGATACATGTGCAGGCAAGGCAGGCGCCGAGTCACGTCCCCCTCAGCAAAGTCTTCCATGCAGATGCTGCAGCCGTGGGTGTCATTGATGCTTTCGCGCCGCATCCGCGCCACGTCTGCGGCCTGGACGGTGATCTCTGGGAGGGCGCAGACGGTCGCAGCAGTCGCTTTGATCGGCTCGTGCCCAGGCCCAAACAGGGAAAGCAAGTCGTCGTACGACATGGAGTCTATGGCGTCCCCCTCCTCCCTCATCCGCCGCATGTACCCCCCCAACAGCCCCGCCCCCAGCCCTCCCACCACGCCCCCGATGAAAGCGCGGCGTCTGTGCTCCGAGCGAGAGCCGCCGGCCACAGCTGACCCTACTCCCGCCACCCCAGACCCCAGGAGCGCCCCTCTCACCACATCCTCCAACGTCTGCATGGAGGTATCGGCGACCCTCCCTCCCGCCCGGGCTGGACTGCGGCCCCGGGGGCCCGGCCTGCCCGCTCTCCCTCGGACCGTACCCTCCGACACCATCAAGTAGCCCTCCTCGCTCTCGGCGTCTAGCATGTCCTGGCGCCGAGGACGCCCCATCTCACACGCCTGGCACACCCAGTTGCCACGCCGGTTGCCGCAGAACGTGCAGAGGGGACAGGTCCACAAGGCAGGCAGGTCCTCATCCCCCGCCCCCCGCAACCGCTCTCTCTCCCCCTCCCACCACCACCTACTCGGCCGTGCTGGACATGCAGCACACGCCCTGCTAGGCCTATTGTCAAGGGATGCACACACATCTGGCACAGGTCCATGCTCGGGGGGTTGTTAAATGTGCACACGGGGCACTGGACCTGGACGCTGTCGTCCTCGCCAGGGTCTCCTTTCTCTCCCCCTCTTTCGGCAGGGTCCACTCCATGTCCCGTACTACCCATAGGCCCATGCGTGTTGGTGTGGCATCTACCCTCTTGAGCGTGTCCTTCCCGCACTACCCCCTCCCCATGCACGTCAGTGCGGTCGGAGACTTCTCCTGAATCACAACTCCATCCGCCTGCCGTTCTCACATCCTCTGTCGCTTCGATGGCTGATGGAGGAGAATGCACCGAGATATCCACGACACCTGGACTGTTGCCAGTCAAATCAATCATAGTCGTTCCTTCGTCGCTGTTGTGTTCGTCTCGCAGGCGTTGCTCGGGGGTGTTGAGCTGGGAGGTCCTTGACGCGTTGGGAGTTATTATGTCCACGGGACTACGCGTTTCGCAGGGTATGGCCTCGTTCCCTTCAGAAAGAACGGAATGACTACAGGCGATGAGCTCATTGCTTTTCATGTATGGGGATTATGGCCTTCCAATGCTGCTTGAGGAAAAATATGTCGCTCTCACCAAGTACCTGATAAGTGTAATCAAAGTTAAATCTTAAAAAAGAAGAAACGCGAGGAATGACATTTAACGACTTTTACTACGTGAACGTGATCCGTCATCCAATTCGTAGAACCATGCCCAGCGTGTTCATAGTAAACAATGGCCCGCGGCCGGGCAGGAAACAGGAGTGTACCCGAACGGGAGCGAGGGCTGGCGAGGTCGAGGCCGTGGCCATGGCTTTGGGCATCGCAGCGGGCCCCGCACTCGACCATGGCGGACCATTTTCAGAGTGAGACGCGCGAGAAGTATGGGAGAGACCGTGTGGATGAGGCCATTGAGATGCACGTGGCTTGTTGGCCTTTAGAGGACGGTGCATCTCCTTGTTCATGAAGGAGGAGGTCGGTACTGCGCGCTGCACTAGTCTGCCCCGCGTGGGCAGACAATGCCGGGATTGCTGAAGCACTAGAGCAATTTCGCATGAGTGGTCAATAATAAGTACTTCAAGTACTTGTGATATGCGGTAGCGCGTTTCAGGGCTTTCATACTGGGCGAACAGGGTCAAACTTCTTGTCACGTACTAGCCATCTCATCCAACTTTCCCTTTATTTGCACCCACAAAGCGCGAAGAATCACCCTGGGTATGGACGTCGAAGAGTGGCTTTGTACGGAATTGCATGATGTGGTGGGTTACAGCGACAAAACGCTCAGCCAATTTATTCTCTCCCTGGCTAAGCGGGCCCCTTCTGCGGCTGCTCTACACGTCCAGCTGATAGGCAGCGGAATTGAGGAGGGTCCGAGGACCCGTCCTTTCGCCGAGGCGCTTTTCCAACGTATGAGGTCTCAAGGTGGAAAGGTTGGCAAGGGGGTGGCTCGAAATGCCGGGGGTGTGGGAGGTAGAGCTGCGGCATCTGTAGGAGAGAGGCGGCTTACCAACGCCGAGCTCATCCGCCAGAGCCAGCGATACTCCCTGGTTGAAAGTGACGACGAGGACTATAAGCGAGCGATCAGTGGCACTGGTGATGGTAATGGGACTAACGGAGGGAAGCGAAGGAAGGAGGAGAAGAAGGAGAAACGGGAAAAGAAGGAGAGGCAGGCGCGCAAGAAGACAGCTGAGATCGAGGAAGACGAGGAGGAGGACATCTCACTGGTGCGAAAGCGCGTGCGCGAGGTCACTTCTGGCGCGGTTATGGACGCAAAAGAAAAGGGCGAAGACGAAAGAAAACAAGAAGAGTTGGATGAAGACATCCGGGAACGAGACGCGTTCGTCCAGCGTATGCTCGAGAAAGAGGACATGAAGACGCAACAGAAAGCATCGGGGGGAGGCCTGTCGGCAGAGCAGATCAAGGAACTTGCCACGACAGGAGCCGTGTCAAAAGAGGGGGAGGAGTATCTGGACGAGGCGCGTAAAGTGTCGCGGCGAGAGTACTTGAAGAAGCGGGAGGAGAAGGAGCTAGCGTTAATCGAGAAGGAGCTTCGAGAAGAAGAGTTCCTCTTCGGGGATGTAGAGATCACGGCCGAGGAAAAGCAACGCCGCGAAGTGAAGCGGAAGGTGTTGGAGATGGCCAAGGAAAAAGACAGGTTCGAAAGGGAGCACCGGGGCTACCGCATGCCCGAAGCCTACGAGACCGCCGACGGGAAGCTGGACACATCCAAGCGGGACGCAGCCTTGACGGCCCGCTACCAGGAGGAGGAGCAGTACAAGACGGAGCAGGAGCTCTGGGAGGAGCAGCAGGTGAGCGTGGCCTCCTTTCGGCCGGGCGCCAAGGATAAGGGCGCGGCCCAGAAGGATTTGACGGCGGAGGAAGCTGAATTGGAGGAATTTATGTTTGAAAATCAGATCGATTTTGTGTCGGATCAACTGTTGAACAACAAACTCGCGAAATCCAAGAAGCAGCGGACGAAGAAAAAGGAGAAGGGTGGCGAGCAGGAGAGGTTGAGTAGCACTGAGGAGTCATCGGAGGACGAAGGCCAAGACGAGGAGCAGTGGCTGGCGCAGGCGCGCGCCCCTATGACCGAATTTGAAAAGCTCCAGGCGGGAAGGAAGAGACTGCCGGTGTTTCGGTACCGGGAAGAGATCCTGGCCGCCATCAAGGACCATCAAGTGCTGGTCTTGTCGGCCGAGACAGGCTCGGGGAAGACGACGCAGATCCCGCAGTACTTGCACGAGGTGGGCTACACCCAGGCGGGCATGATCGCATGCACTCAGCCTCGCCGCGTGGCCGCCATGAGCGTGGCGGCCCGAGTTTCGCAGGAAATGGGGACCAAGATCGGCCAGGAGGTGGGTTACTCCATCCGCTTTGAGAACTGCACTTCGGAGAAGACAGTGATCAAGTACATGACAGACGGCATGCTGCTTCGCGAGTTTTTGACGGAGCCGGACATGGCCTCGTACTCGGTGGTCATCATCGACGAGGCCCACGAGCGGACGCTCCACACCGACGTCCTCCTAGGCCTCTGCAAAGACATTGCTCGCTTCCGAGAGGACCTGCGCCTGATCATCTCCTCGGCCACGCTCAACGCGGAGCGATTCTCGAACTATTTTGACGGGGCTGCCATCTTCACGGTCCCAGGCCGCATCTTCAGCGTTGATGTGTACTACACCAAGGCGCCCGAGGCCGACTATCTGGATGCAGCTGTGGTTTCTGTACTGCACATCCACATCTCTCAGCCCGTCCCTGGGGACATACTGGTTTTCCTGACAGGGCAGGAGGAGATCGAGACGGCGGCAGAAGAACTCACCAAGCGCACTAAAGGTCTGGGCTCGCGCATCAAGGAGCTAATAATTTGTCCCATCTATGCGACGCTGCCTTCAGAGCAGCAGGCAAAAATTTTCGAGAAGGCCCCTCCGAACGCCCGTAAGGTTGTCCTGGCCACAAACATCGCCGAGACCTCTTTGACAATCGACGGAATCTGTTTCGTGGTGGACACTGGTTTTTGCAAACAAAAATCTTACAACCCGCGGTCGGGGATGGAATCTCTCATCGTCACGCCCGTGTCAAGAGCGGCAGCCGAGCAACGCAAGGGCAGGGCGGGCAGGACGCAGAACGGCAAGTGCTTCCGGCTTTTCACCATGTGGGCCTTCCAGAACGAGCTTGACGAGGACACGGTGCCAGAAATCCAGCGCACCAATATGGGGAACGTGGTGCTTATGCTCATGTCGCTGGGCATCAACAACATTCTGCAGTTCGATTTCATGGACAAGCCCCCAACAGAAGCCATCATGCAGGCACTTCAGCAGCTTTACGCATTGGCTGCGATCAACGAGCGAGGCGAGCTGACCAAGTTGGGACGTCGTATGGCCGAGTTCCCTCTGGAGCCCATGCATTCAAAGGCCTTGCTGGCGAGTGAGAAATACAAATGCGTCGACGACGTGATCACGATCCTGGCGATGCTAACGGTGGGAAACTCAATCTTTTACCGACCAAAGGACCGTGCCGTTCACGCTGACAATGCTCGCTTCAACTTTGCCCGCGGGGGAGGAGGGGATCATCTGGCCTTACTGCGGTGTTACCAGCAATGGGAAGAGAGCAACTTCTCCACGCAGTGGTGCTACGAGAATTTTGTCCAAATTCGCTCCATGAAGAAGGCGCGCGACATCCGAGAGCAGCTGACGGGCCTGTGCGAGCGTGTCGAGATTGAATCGGTGTCCTCTGTAGATATCGACGATATACGGAAGGCCATCACGGCGGGTTTCTTCTTCAATTGCGCCTCGCTCACGCGCTCTCAGGACTATCAAACCTTAAAGCACGCCCACACTGTGTACATCCACCCATCCTCAGTGCTGGCCAAGGACCAAAGAGAAGGCGTCCTACATTCTCATCTGGTCTATCACGAGCTGGCCTTCACGTCAAAAGAGTACATGCGCTCTATCACTCCGATTCAGCCTCAATGGCTCTTGGAAGTGGCGCAGCATTATTACGACGCCGCCTCAATTCAAGACCTCTCCCAGAAGAAGAAGGTGCCCAAGGCGGTAGGGAAAGCTCCGGAGACCAACCGATAATCTACAGATTCGAAAGTAGGAAGAAGTCACACATGGGGGTGAAGGGAGCACATATTCTGTATAGATGCATTATGAGCTTTGTTTACCTTAGCAAAGAGCTTAGTTGATGGGCTTAAAACAAATGGCTTTTTAAGATGAATATATCGAAAGTACTTTTTTGACTTCAGGTAAAATACAAGACGGATTCTAATTGTCTGATGTTCCCCTTTTTCTAAATGTATACGCACTCCTTTTCCCTGCGACTTTGACACTGTCTGTTAAAGCAATGCAAGCAAACTTGTTCGCAAGCCTGTGATCAATGTTAGTGGAAAACAACTGATTTCAAGCCTGCATAGAGTGACGTGACCGTGCCAGTATACACACAACAAGAGGAGGCGAAAAAAGCCAACTGCCTGTGCGAAATTTCCCATTTTTACAAACTTGAGGGGGGCCCAATTTGACAAGCGTGACTGTGTGGTCGCCTCAGCGCACTCAAGGATGGGATCGACAATGCCCAGGAATGTACAGGGCCTTTCTCAGCGATGCCGCGGGAAAGCTCTGCTTCAGCATGGTCCGTAGTGGGGTGCGAGATCTGTTTGTAGAAAAATCCGTATGCTTTTGCAGCTGTAGGCAGACCGAGCGCCCCAGCGAACTTATTCACCGACGGACTGTGCCCGACCTCATGATAGTTTGAAGAGATATACAAGCGCGATGCCGCCAGGTTGAGGCGTTCACAAAAGAGACACACGTAAGCGGCACCGAGACTGTCTGCAATACCATCCACAGCCTTGAGGAGAGCTGTGGCCACGCCTTTTCCGCGGAAGGCATCCCTTACACATAGTTCCGTGACATATAATTTGCAGACATCGGCAGAATCACGCAGGAAAGGCGAAGCGCCATTATCAAATTCATGAGTTGAGCACTCGATAGATCCTATGATTACCTCGTCGGAAAATGGCGACATGAGGTCACGTGCCGTAGCAATAAGGATTAAGCTGCCTTTGGCTCGCCGATCCAGGATATGCTTAATGCGTCGCAGCCTAGACTTTACAGAGAGCGGCTCCAAGGTATTGGCAAAAACCTTGGCGCGTAGTTCAATTACAGCGAGAAGCTCTTCCAGACGGGATGCGGGCTTAATATTTACACACAGAAAAGGACTGCGTAAGCGAAGCCTCTGGATCTGTTGCTCCTTCACATCACGAAACCGACTTGCTTCTGCTGCATTTGTATGATGCGCGTGCACCTTGACACGGAACGTGGCTGTTGCCACACCGAAACCTCGGGTCGTTGTCGAAGTCTGAGTTACTACAGCTGAATGCCCTGGCTGAAAAGCTTCACAGCATATTTGAGGACAAAGAGCATTGTTGAGGAGGAGGAGCGTTGTCATTGACAGCAAGCGTTGTCCCGCTGAGCGATGTGGTCGTCGCGGCATTTCCACCACCTGAATGAGTTCGCTACTGTTTCACTTGTTTGTTTCCGACCCCAATTTTCGCAAATTTAGGGTCCTTCCTTGACATAAAGTATCCTCTGGTCGGGAGGCATCAAAAAATGCGATGACACTGTCTATTTGTATTGACTGCAGATGAGAGACGGTGCGAAAGACGCCGGCCATGTGCATGTAACACCGGCTGCTAGAGTTGAGCATCGATCACCTGCTGTCAGATGGACCCGGGCTCGCCCAGAAACGAAATGCTTGGCTTCGCTGCAAGCTCCGGCTTGGATGGATATGGGCCGGACGGAAGCACCCGCGGCCCTACCACAACGCCCCAGCCCGGCCCTCCCGCCCTCTTTAGCTCCTAAGGAGGTCTTCAGGGCATTGGCATTCGGTGCCACATGCGGTGCTTCTATGGCTGCAAGCGCGTGTATGTTTGGAGAAATAAGCAAACCGATAGAGTGGCTGATATTGAACGGAATTTCAACGGATGCATCTTTTCCGCCCCATATCAGGCGGATTATTTGTGTTGTGGCATGGACGACATCAACCCCTTTAAAGCTCAACGCAGGTACGTGTTTTATTTGGAGGGCTCATTCTGCCTCGAAGCATAATTGTGGACGCAACGCTTACGATAATTTGTCTGCGTAGGTTGGCTCGCACGCCTCCGCCAAAACCGAAGGCCCATGCTCCTGTGGAAGCAATATCTGCACTGGCGGCGCCTACAGCCCACCATGACAAATTAACCAAACCGTCGCAAGCGCAACAACCAAAAGTGATGCGCTCGCCTGTACTAGCACGACCGCAGCAGCCGAAAGTCATGAGGTCGCCTTTACCAGCACGATCGCAACAGCCGAAAGTCATGCGTTCGCCGTCCGTGACCCCATGCGTCGAAGTTGATCACAGCGATTTCTCTTCAGTCCCCGTATCCGCGCTGTCCGTTGCGAGGCCAGCTGAAGATATTTGCTCTATTTCTGAGGATAAGTTGGCAGCGAAGGAGGTAGGGGCTGCCGTGATGGCCACGTCCTCTACTCATAATGGTTCTTTGGCACGTAATGGGTTTCAAATAATTTTGCGTGCGGAGGCACCGGCCGCAACAATGGCGCCCACCTTGGATCACGAGACGGGCGCCGAGAAATCGGCAAAATGCCTGGTATCCATAGAGACCTCCAGTGAGGACGTCAAAGAGGGCCCTTGCCTCGCGCCCAGCCTGGGGGACAACGAAGCATCCCCTGTCGCCACTGATCTGGAGCTGATAGACCCGGCACATGAAGGCGAGAAGTCCTCCCCTCCCGCGGAGGATAAAGGAGCAAGATCCCTAAATGCACAATTAGCACCTGACTGGCCTTACTCAGACTCGGACCCTATCGCGGAAGCGTCGCAGAGAGTGCTTGCGTCTGGCACGGACAAGGTTCTTGACAAGACTGTGAACAGCCCCGGGGGTGCTGCTCCCTCCTCCCGGTCGCGCATCTCGGGCCAGAGCCCCCCGGCACAGCCCACGGGAGAGCAAAACCCGTGCCAGGGGGGGGGCATGGACGCCTCCGAGCTCTGTGCCACTGGCTCGGAGCGCAAGCTAGACCACGTGTCGGGAATTGTCGCACCTCCGCATTCCCTTACCAACTCCCAAAAGCATTCGCCGGCCTCTCTTCCGCCTCTTGCTACATCTGCGCCCTCGCCCATTCCGAACCGCCCTGCCGAGAGCGCTTGCTCGGCGACGACCCTCATAGCCAAGCTTCTGGCGTCGGCCTCTACGTCGAACAGTGCTCCCATCAAGAGGGGCGGGATACCTCCTGTCGCGTGTGAGGGAGAGAAGGATCCTTTTCCAGTCGAAACGTACCTCGGGCGCGGGCAGATTCCAAGTCAAGCAATCTCGCGTCCGGTGACCAACAAGTTGGCTTTCGATTTTCGCACTTTCACATCCAGCTTAAAGAAGGGCGCTTCCACCACAAACAGCGTGCCTGGTGTTAATCAAGCTGTCTCCTCAGCGCTTGGAAGTGCCACCCAGGACCTAGAGGCAGAAAGCGACGCCTGTCAGGCTACCCTGAGCAATATGGTCACGTCTGAGGCTCAGAAATTAGACATTGATGCAAAATCTCATCACACAGCGCATCCTGCGGCCATAAATCCTGAATTGCACGGAGCACCGTCCAAAAAAGAAGCGAAGACGGGGCAATCGGCCGTGACCGAGGCGAAAGCCAACCTCTCGCTGCACGAAAAGGAGCTTCAAGCTGAATTGGCCGGATTACGCGATAGCCTGGCGAAGCAAAAAGCCAATTCACAGCGCTTAATGGAGACCTGGAGCGATGCACAGCAAGCGCTCAAGGAATCAGGCGCCGAACTGTGCAACGTGCAGAGAGAGCGACGGCGCCTCAGCGTCAATGTCAGCCGCCTGACGCGTGACCTTACATGCACCAAGGAGCGAATCCCGCCCTTGATTGTCGAAAATAGAAAAGCGCGCAGCGATGTATATCGTATTAAGTGCGAACAGCTGAAGGCACGGTGTCAGCTCACAGCCTCTGTCTGTGCTTTTGACCGCTTATGCGAGAGGGAGCGGTCCGTGAAGATCAAATTGTTATACGAGGAGGCAACCTCCTATGGCGCGCGTTCCACCTACCTCCATGACTATAGCACCATGTGTGCTTTCGGGCGGAAAATCTCGATAAAGTCTTTCGAATTGATGGGCCGCGTGAAGGACGGTGTAAACAGAGTAAAAAGTGCAATTCAGGCAGAGCGTGGGGAGCTGCAGAAACATGCTGAGAAAATCGGAAAGGATGCAGCTCTGGCTTCGAAAGAATCCAAAACCGAAATAACCCGCTTGGCAAGGAACGAGGCAGATCAGCGAAAGGCCCTTCAGCGCCTTGAGGAGGGGAAGAAAAAGGTGGAGAAACGACTGGACGAGGCTGAAAAACGCGCCAAGGAAGAGGTAAAGCGACTTGAGGACATGGTGTCTACGCGTGGGAGTGAGATTAAAAAGCTTGAGGAAGAGCTTCGAAAACTTCGTCAGGAAGGGGCCCCGGTTGCCTCACACTATGCGCGAGCCCCAAAAAAATCGGGGCTGGCGAAATCTGGTCAGAAATCGGATGAGAATGAGCTTGTCGAGGACCAGGGGAAAGAGAATCCACCTGTCAGGCGGAGATGCGGTAGGAAACGCTCCGGTGCGACCAAACCTAGCCGACCAGGCACTGCCACTCCTCAAGCAAGATTGCGACGTAGGAATAAGGCAAGCAACGAAGATGTATTGTGTGATGGGCAGGACATGGAACCCCCCGCCGGAAAGACATCGGAAGAGGCATCGACAGGGATCGAGGACGTGAATGGTGTGGAGGAACGCCTCCCCTTGCCCCATGTGCCACCACCGCTTACGAAAGTGGACAACGCTCTACAAGAAAGAGCTCAACAGACGACTGCATTGCTAGGGGAGGTGGGCGAGGGCGCTTTGGAAGCACCTAGTTGCTTCCCTGCTTGTGAGACCGACAAGACTCCCGCGACGACCAAGCGTGGCAGGCTGGAGTTGCAGCCTGCTGACCAAGCCGAAGGGACTGAGGATCTCAATCTCGACTCTAAAAGACCATGCGTGGAAATAAAGATCAGCAATGCGCCCAAGGCGTCAGCTGAGGAGAGCTGCATTCTTTCACCTGTACCTCCGAATAGACTTTTAAGCCCTTCAACGTCTTTCGACAAGGAAGAGACGACTAAAGCACTTGAAGCGAGAGATGCAAGACCACTAGCCGACTTGACAAAGAGCCACCTGAACAAAGAGGGTGAGGCGCGTGGACCCACGTACGACGTCGCAATCCAGCCGACGACGGATGCGAGGCTTCTAGCTCCAACGCCCTTGTCACACACCGGGGCACCCTTAACTAAACCAGCAGGGCCCGTGATGGAATCCAGCCAGTCTAAACCTACTTTGGGAGGCAAGAAGCTGTCCATTTTTTCCTCGTTCATCAATAAGAATGCCATACCTAAGTTGAAGAAACCATCCGCAAAATAAGCAGCGAGAAGCGATTGAATCATCACGGTCTCTGATTCATCCCCAATACCGGCATAAAGTAAAGAACGTGAAGGAAAAAGCGTGGTAGACTACAGTATTAAGAAACGTCACTTCTAAAAAGGAAAGATTCTTTTCTAGTTGTTCATATATGCGGCTCCTACCACGTTGGCATCCCATCATCTTGGCACACGGCCCACCCATGCATGTCTTTACTTATTCTTTGTCAGTTTTTAGTTTCAGTATGTTGGCAAGCGAGCATCTATCTCCTTAGCCCATGCAATAACCCCTCCATCCAAATTGACAAGATTTGTGAATCCAAGCGCCGCCAGCTTCTCGCACGCTTGAGCCGAGCGACCACCGACTTTGCAGTACACCAGAATGTCTTGCTCCCGTGGGAGCTGCGCCGCTACTTTCTCCACCTCCCGGTGTGGACATAGCAAATCACTAAAAGGAAGCTTTGAGATCTCCGCCTCTTGAGGCAATCGGACATCAAGCACGAAGGGCGCCCATCCATCCTCCTCCAACCTGCGCCGAGCCTCTTTGACTGAGATACGCTGGAAGGCACTATTTCCCGTTGCTTCTGCCATTGAAGCGTTTTCCTTCTCTGACTGCTTGTTCCCTTTTTGGTCGCCACAGAAGCAGTCGTAATCGATAAGAGAAGTTATTTTAGGGGCACTCGGATCCCGTTGAAGGCCGCATTCGCGAAAGGTCATGTCCAGAGCATTGTATATGAGTATGCGTCCTGACAAAGGCTTCCCTATGCCCGTTAGGAGCTTTAGCGTTTCCGTGGCTTGAATGCAACCAATCACACCCGGCAGCACACCCAGCACCCCTCCCTCTGCGCAGGAAGGCACGTCCCCTGGAGCGGGGGGTTCGGGCAGAAGGTCGCGATAGGTCGGGCCCCCCCGGTAGTTGAAGACAGAGGCTTGGCCTTCGAAGCGAAGAATCGCCCCGTACACGAGTGGCTTTCCGAGAATGACACAAGCATCATTGATCAAGTACCTTGTCGGAAAATTGTCCGTCCCATCGACCACTACGTCATAGGGCGCCAGGATTCGAAGCGTGTTCTCCGCCGTCATTTTCTCTTCGTACACGTCCACCAGCACGTGGGGATTTACATCCTTGATTCGGCGCTCCGCGGAGCGCACCTTAGCTTCCCCCAGAGTGCCCTGTCCGTGTATGACTTGCCGCTGCAGATTTGAAAGTTCTACAGTGTCGTCGTCAACGATGCCCAGACGGCCCACTCCTGCGGCGGCAAGGTACAGCAGGAGTGGAGAGCCTAAGCCGCCCGCGCCCACGCAAAATACAGAACTGGCCTTTAACGTCCGTTGACCTTCCATTCCTACCTGGGACAGAATAAGATGACGAGAATAGCGCTTAATCTCCTCTAATTCGAGATCAAGCTTTTGCGAGACAGTGCCGCCAAAAGTAGCGGGACCAGAACTCGAGGACCCAAACTCTGATGGCAGCTGCATTTGGATGGATTTGGGCAACTTCAAGCACTTCCACCACCTTTTATTTATGTTTCTAGATATCGAAGCTAAATTTGACGGCCTCCACGCTGTTGGGGGGGTGAAAGCAAATGCAGACTTTCCACGGGACGATAAGCCTCGTGAGCCTTGACAGAAGATACTTTTGCGGTCAATACCGAGGCTTAGAACGCTTACAACCACGCCACAGGTTGTAGAAAGACGCATCCACGTCCAAATTGGCATACCTATACCAGAAATGTCTTATATGCGATATTTTTCAAACAAAGCGGTGAGCGTTGTAAAAGCAAAGGCGTCGCAGGGCGGAATACGGCTACGCGAACGGCAACTGCCTAGTGGGGAGGTTAAACTTTCTTCAGGACGGTCGTCACATGCCTCATCACGATCAATGTTCCGTATTATTATGAAGTACTTTGCTTATGTTTTGAGCAGCCGCATCTGACCAGTTCATCTTGACTTTACTCACAGGCAGCTTGCGTCTGAGGGAATGAAGGCCTTCAGTGCTGAGCTCTTGACAGGTGGCCTCAATATTCTTCTGTGGGCCATGGCGGGAAAATTGAGACCATCGTTTTATGAAGAAATTAAAGAAAAGTAAACAAGTCTTGTCGTAATAAACTCACACTTAATGTCTCCTCGGCCAGCTTTATGCATTCAACTATAATGGCAGTGTCGCTTCTTAGGGACACACTCAAAACCGGATAAGATTTGTTTACATGTAACTGCACGTTTCCGTCCTCGAAATAATGTGCCCGAACCTGATTAGTTTGGCAATGAGTGTGCGTTGTGCAAGCTGTACAGCAAAAGAGGTCATGACCACGAACCTGAATCGATCCGGAGAGCTTATCGTCATCGATGCTCCACTCTGAGAGCCAGGAGGCCGACCAAAAGTTGGCCAAGTTGACGCGCTCGCTGTAGATAATCACGTGCAAGGTGGAACCTTTTACCGAGCACATAGTGGTTGTCGCCTGTGGTTAGATATTTGTGTGAATTAAAAAAAAATACCGAGCACAGGTGCGAGGCTTCTGTTTCTTGCTCACCGAGTCTGAGGCGTAGCTCTCCGTGACGTGGCCAGCCAGCGCCCTCTCTAGTTCCTGGCGCTTCATGTTTAGTCGCTCTTGACCCTCTGTCAGGTTTCTCTGTGGAATTGTGCGGAAAAAATCGTATGTCGGCCGTTCAACTTTTCGCACGGAGCGCTGAACTGGCATTTGCCAAGCGTGATAGAAGTGAAGCACCCGGATAAAAGCTTGCTCCCAATATCCGCCATCCTTTGTATGGGAGACTTACCATTTCCTCAACCTTGCCCAGCCCTATCCCTCGCCAGGCATTGTACACCTTGGTCACCTCTTGAACGAAGCTTTCGGTCAAGACACTTGCTGGCAAAAGTTTGCGAAGGTCTGGAGTGGGGTTAGGGCGAGTGTTAACATCAGTTACCTTTCTGTACGCTTTAAGTATATGGCTCGCATCGAATAAACTTACCAGTGAGTACATGTCCAAATTGACCTGGAGGGCTGGACAGCAGCATTTGCTCGGCTATGTGCTGCCTGTGGTCTGCGTACTGAGAAGAGGGCTCTTCCTCCATGGCGTCATGCCTGCCTTCTACGTTCAGTGGAGGGGTCGAATAGGACATTTCTCTCTTCGCGTCCTTTGTTTTTCGTCTTCTCTTATATTTTTTCTTTAAAATTTGCCCAGCGCTGATTCGCTTGCACCAACTGCCGGGGAAAAGGGGGGGGCGCTCTTCCGAACGTGGGCCAAGTTTAAGTGGGGGAGGCTTAGCTTGTCGATTGTGGAGTCAGGCATGGCAAGCATCAATGAACGTTCAAACGCGAGAAGTGGTTACAAACAAAATGGAAGGGAACGGAGGTATACTCAAAAACAAGCGATTGTCTTGGGTGTCGTTGTTCCCCCGTGCATGCTGTCGCCGACGTAACATCGCTACTCCTGTCCCTCATGCGAGTCTGCGCTTAGGCTGTCAGGCTCGTTGCCTACGGACGTGTAACGGAGCGTGCATTCTGCCATCCATGGCACGAAGGGAAGGGGAAACAAATTGATGTCATACGACCAAGCTGTCCAGCGTTGTGGGGGGCTGAAACTTATACCTTACACAACATATTACGTACGACCCAACACCACTCGATACAGGCGCGGAGTGGGAAAGCGCGCGGTCACATGATCATGAAAGAAAGACCCTAAAGGAGATCCTAAGAGGAAAATGTGCGTATATCGAAAGCAGAGATGGCATAGAGATGGTGCGTGGTCTCGTGACGCTAGACTGGACTAGCCCGAGCGCCTGACATTTGACAAGTGCTCATGCCATCGGAAGGCGACGGTCCCGAAGCGCATATCCTGCATTTGCGCGAAAAGTTGAAGGCTGTGGAGGCAAGGCGCATCACACTGCACCGCCGACGAGCCCTTGTAGAGAAGAAACGGCGCCGGCTTCAAGGTCTTCTTGATCTGTGGCAATCACTTAACAATTCGGCAGCAGAGGCGCTGCTTGATTTGTCCGAAAGCCATCAAGCAACACATGGTTCAGAACTTAGTGCAGGGGCACGACTCGAGGCGTTAACACAATTGAATGTCGCCAACGATTGTTTTCACGTGTGGCATTCAGGGCCCTTTGCCACGATGAATGGCTGCAGTATCGGTCGACTGCCCGCTTTCGCGGCAGTGGAGTGGACAGACATCAACGCCGGACTCGGGCAGGCGATCCTTTTGCTTGACACACTAGTGAAGCAAACAGGCTTCCGCTTTCGTCGCCTCGAGCTCGTGCCATTCGGCTCCTTTTCCAAGATCTTGAGATCCCCATGTGACTTGTACGGACGTGGAGACGAAGTTGATGCCGAACAGTCCTCGAATCACCGCCAGCAATGCCATGAGTTTCTACTACGACGAGGCCAACCTGGCGTTTTTCCCTCGTCGGAACATGAATGCGGCGCTGGTTGCATTCCTGCAGTGCGTGGAGGAGTTCGGATCCCACGTGGAGGGGCTAGACCCCACGATCCGCCTCCCGCACAGGGTGCAGGGCAACAAGATCGGCGGTCTACCCATCGTCTTGACGCCCGGCGAAGAGGACACATGGAACCGAGCTCTCAAGTACCTATTGACAGACCTGAAATGGCTCTCGGCCTGGAGTGCTCGACATGTACTGCTGTAAAGATTGATTCCTGTCCACGCAAAGCTCTGAACCGTGAAAGCAACTCGAACGATCCTAAATGTTACTCCCCCGTTATCTACTTCTTTTGCGATTCCTTCCACTTAAGATTTTTGCAGGTGCTTGATCTGTACTCGCAATGTATAGCACAAGACTTAAATTGAGGTCCCCGCTCGACTATTTACCCCCGTGCAGATAAGCAAAATGCTGTCGATCAGCAATTCTACCTCTTACAATTTCACACACAGATGTAGAATTCAAGACAGTGACACGCTACAACAGCTAACTCAAGGCCAAGCTTCCAATATTTCCGCCTTCTATCCGTTCGCTTTATCTAGGATCCATGTCTCCTGCCTCCTAACTATTTGCTTTCTCTTAAATTATCCTTTCAAGAACTGCTTTGGGACGATGGGTTTAAAAGTTCAATATTTTCAGAAAGGACAGACCTCTCCGACCCTTTATGAACCGGGAGGTCAACGGCATGTTGACGAAAGCCCCGCCAGAGGGCTAACGCCTGGACGCACTGTTTCGCAAAATCACATTTTCGTGACCTATCATCACGACTAACATCCCGTCAGTTGAGAGTTCAAACGACATAATCTTGATGCTGCTCCATCTACCTTCCTGCCAATGTTCGGTCCTCGCTTCTATCCTACTGGGCTTTTGATTTGCCGGTCAAGGCGACATAAGCACCGTGGTACGGGCGGAGCACCGGCAAGAGGGGCACTCCGCCGCGAAAGCGTTCGTCCCACACACACGTCGTTGCTTTCTCCAGACGCTTGAGAATGGCGGGAGAGATGAGGTGAACGCGGTCCTGCTCGAACCATTTCCGCTGGAAGGTGGCTTCCATACGCCGGAGCGAGGCGAGCATGGTGGGCAAGCCTGAATCCTCGTTTGAGGCCAAGAAGAAATCTGCCAGACCAAGCACGCCATGGCCGTTGGGTTGGAGGAAACGGAGGGCGTTTACCAGGGCGGCGGTTTTGTCGGGGATCATGGAGAGGGAATAGGAGAAAGTCAACATGTCGACTTTCCCCTCCAGGAAGGGCAGGGTCTTGAAGATAGACGGGGCCGTGAAGTCGTGCTCGATCAGGTGCACCAAGTCGGTCAAGCCAGCCGCTGCCACACGCTGCTGGGCGACTCCTAGCAGGGACGGAGATACATCGACGACGTATATGGCTTTGAAGTATTTGCGCAGGATCTCGACGGGAATGAACTCCAGGTTGCGGGCCGTGCCACCGCCAACGTCGATCCATACCATGCCACCCTTCCTCTTGAGGGGCATGGCTTGGATCAGGTCCATGCGCGCATGCAAGAAGTTCTCACGGAAGCCGTCATAGCCCTCCTTTTGAAATTTGTAGAATGCCTCCATGTCTCGTTCATGCGCACTGTCCGTGCGTCCCTCTCCGTTCTTGCTGTCTGCCTTGCCGCCCAGCCTCTCCTTGCCGCTGCTGGCCTGAACCACGCGCTTCCAGACGGGGGCTGTGACAATCTTTGCGCCCGTCAACAACTGTGCCGCCAGGCCGGAGCGGTACGCCCCCCCGTCTTGCGCCAGGAGCGGCAACGAGGGGTGACCACGAACTCGCTGTCCTTCAGGTTCGCGATCCACGTGGAGAAGTACATGCCCACCCGGTCCCCCATGCTGTTCTCGTAGATGTCATCCACCTTCTGGGCCCCCATCCAGACGAGGGGCGGGATGTGAACGTTCTCCGAGAAAGAGCGCCAGTAAATGCGGCCGCGTTCCTGGTCCATGCGCTGTACCAAGAGGGAGATCTCGGACGTCACCATGCCCTTATCCATCCAGTCCATGTGGTCGAGCAAGGAGGCGACGGTGAAAAGCTCGTCTCCGTCGGCCGCGTTCTTCATGATGGCTTGTTCAATGGACCCGTGGAAGAGATGGAGCTTGCCAGCCAGGAGGTGCTTCTTCATGGCAGCGAAGTTCTCGGCCTTTAAATACCGCGGGCAGCACTCTTCCGTGTACTCTCCCAGGATGTACCCCAGGTAAAAGTAGTTGTCATGTACCAGGTCAGTATTGAACAAGACGTGGTTGACGATCACGCTGAAGTTTTCCCGGCCGAAGCCAAGGTTCATCTGACGACGAGGTACGCCCGCAAAGAGCGCGAAACAGGGCAGCATGGTGTCGAGGAGCCAGGAGCAGATCGCGATCTGCTTTTCGTGGGTGTGGCACAAGACCAGAAAATCGTCCTTGGACATGCGCTGTAAAATAGCCTGTCGGATCCAGCCCAGATGCAGGAGTGGCAAGACCACGCGGAAGGCCAGGAAGGCGAGAAAGCCCGACGAGCCCGAGTACATGAAGGACTGAATCTTCACCACGTATCGGTCCCAAAATTCAGCCGAAGCCGCGGATAGCCCGGGTCGGAGGACGGTTGGGTAGAGCTTTCGAAGGAGTGCCGTGTCGTTCTTGGCAAAAATAGCAAAAAACTCAGGAAACTCCAGACGCTGGATCGCCACTGATTTCAACTCGGTCAAGGCAATCTGGCAGGCGTTGAAATCAACCGCCGTGACGCGGGCCCCCTCAATAATGTAGTCCAACACGTTGCAGCCAGCAGATGCGATTGTGATGACATGGTCGTCGTCCTTCAAATTGAAGACTTCCTGATCCATGCGGGGGTCCTCCCAGCTTACATTGTATATGTAGGCATAGTTGATGAATTTTTTCATCAACCAATCGTGAAAGAGCGCAAAAATGAGGAGTAGCGGGGCGAATGCGCAGATCAACAGAAGAAGCACACTGCGCAGAATGAAACGAGCGATGAAAGAGAAGCTGGGCTGCAGTCGGCCCTTGATCTTGTCCCGAGTGCGCCGGGCTCTGTTCTTGATGGCCCTGAACCTGCGGATCAAGGAGGAGAATAGCGGGATGTAAGGCCCCTTCCCTCATTGTGTGTTCTCCTTCAAAAATGTCCTCGCTTCTAATGGCGTTCGTAATGAGCTGTTCAATTATCTCTGCGAGGACCATGGGACGTCAAACGGCCCGCCAGACTCCTTCTACCCAGCAGTACTTACTTCTCATTTCGCCAGGCCCGGGCTTTGGCAGCCATAGTCATGTGATCGCGAGGAACATTGCACATTGTTTGCGTCGCGGAGCGGAGATAGATGCAAGCCAAGCGACGGGGATGGGACTTCCGGCCGGATCGATAGCTCAATTTCTCGTTGGTTGCGGAGTCGCCCTGGAAATACGGCAGGCCGGCGAGTGATGTCCAACCTGTGCGACAGGGCAAAATTAATGAGGATTACTTTAGTGGTAAGCTCGATCAAAAGCGTTGGCTACGCTTAAGATTTTGAGATGATTCTCGCATCCGATGGCCGCCGCTTGAATAGTATATGCCCCGTGAATCAAGAGTGAGACCGCGTCGAAGCAGACGGTCACGACTACGAGAGATCGGTACTTTTGAAAACATTCCAACGTAGCGGGAAACGTCTCAGAAGTCGTCCAAAATTGTAAGCTAAATCGCATCTCTTAGGCGGGCGTTTGCATGCCTGCCTTGGCCACCGCAAGATCATTCGACACATAAGTCGCTCCCATTCCCATTCGACTGCACAAAGTCGCCTATCCAGTACAGCCCATACACAATGTCTTATTAAGACACTAAAATATTGCTCTTCTGTAGCGCTCCTCCAAAATTGCGGATATTTGTGTCTTTGGCAAATTTCTTTCCCGCCGCTCGATGAACTGGAACGCCTGCATATATTCCTGAGATTCGTCCTTCGTTGTTCTTGGGTTTCCTCCATCTCTGAAGGTCGTGTTGGAGACGTTGATACCCGCCAAAGGCGAGACAAGATGCACTGCGAGAGTTTGCATGCATCGAGGCTCACCAAGGGTTTTACCCAGGAAGGGCTTCGTGAGAAAAACTCTTTGCCGACCTGACCGCACGCATCTTCGACATTCGACGCGGCAAGCGTCGGCGCGTGAGCCACGCAAAGAAGGGGGAGACGACCAGATCGTCATCATCATCCCGATCCGCTCCAACCCGGGCCCCCGTTCCGATCCGTTCCGATCCATCCAGGGCCCCCGTTCCGATCCGTTCCGATCCATCCAGGGCCCCCGTTCCGATCCTCCCCGGCCGAATCGAAGGCCCCGACCGTTGTCTAGCTTCGCGCAATTGTGGCGAATGGGCCGACCTGAGTGCTCTCAGCCTACGATCCCTCTTTCTCGCCCGCATCGATCGTCAAATGGTTAGAAGCTGTAAAGGTGAAGGCCTAATTTGAATTATACAAGGGTGTTTTAGCTTGTTTGGAGATGAACGCGGATTTCTTAAGTTGGTGGATGAATGGGAATATGACAAGATATTAAAGGCCTCATGTCGGCATGGCATGCCTGTTTATGCGTACATTAAAACACACAAGCAAACAGGACAAGCATGGCGCTAATCCTGAACCGCCTCTACTTACCAGGTAAGTCGACACGTACATCTTTTATTCTTGTAATGTCGTTGCATGACAATTGTTGATATGGAGTGTCGAAGCCCCAACGTACAACGCTGTAGGGGGCCAGAGTATTTCCTCCCTTGTCGTGTCTAGGTTGCATCTATCACACATTTTTGCGATGAAATCTCACAAATTGTGTAAAATTATATAGGAGTATACATGACAGCACTATGCGTGATTTTTGCCCTTGGTGCCGTATTGACAGCGGAATTTGCAAGCGGGATGGCCATGGTAAGCGGCTCGGACGGCTTTGCGAAAGTCAATTTGGGCCTCTGGCATGGAATAGCTCACATCGCAGGCCGAAGACAAGTTTTTCGACTGGAATGGTGTGACGCGAGCAGTCCCTCATTTGACGGCCCTTACTGTGCGCAGCTGCAAGTCTGTCGAGTAGCGGCCTGTGCGGGTGTCTGCTTGCTTGTCGCCGTGTCGGTCCTGCTCGCCCTTCTGGCTACGAACGCAGTCCGCACACGTTTTGAAGCTCCATTGACCAAAATAGTTGCAGGAACTTTCTCTATGGCCGCATTATGTTTCGGGACGTGTTTGGGCGTGTGGGTGGCACTTGTCGTATCGTTGAGCACTAAGGAAGAAGACAGCAAAGCAAGGCTTTCTATTGGAATGTCGTGGCTCGCCGAAGGTGGAGCCTTTATCCTCGCATTTCTTCTGGCAATTAAGATGCTTCAGACAGCTACGAGAATAGAGGGGGAAGCCAGAATAGCAACTGACATGAACAAGCGCGCACGAAACGGCACGCAGACTAGTTATCCGAACAAACCTGAGAAGCCGAGAAGCAGACCGTCACATGGCGCGGGAGATCTCGAGGCTTAAAATTTTACAGAAAGAATATGGATTAATAACTTTAAAATGTGTTCAAAATTCTCAATTTTATTTACTGGTGAAAATTCTGTAATCCATCTCCCTCGTTTGATGTCCGTGGCCCCTGTCTCTCATGAGCTCTTTCGCCCATGAACTCCCTCCAGGAGCGTTATTTTCTTTTCCCTTTATTGTTGTCTCCACATTCATTTATTAGGGATTGGGGCTCGTGTGCGGTCAAGCATTGGTAGATCTTCATGGAGAGGCTTTTAAACTGTTTCGGGGCCTTCGGAGTTGAAAAAGGAAATACATTTAGAAAGCATCTAAATAAAGAGACTCTACGAATGAGTGATGCAAGGCAAAACAAAGCTTATTTGTCGTCATTATTATCATTATTTCTGGCAATTGAGCCCGAAAAAAGCAAAGCAATGAATAAAGTAACGCGGAACGGACTATAATGCAAGTGTCACGAGGAAGGAGTCAAATAACGGTGTGTAAAAAGGACAGAAGTAGGAGCATAAACCTCAGAGACATCTCAGTGCACTTACCCTCGTTCCCGACACACTCTCCATCTTGTCCGCAAGCCAGTTCATTTTCTCTTCCTCGGAGTACTTGGGGTCCTGGTACACATCGAGTAGGCTTCGAAGCGTCCCGTGGTGATTATTGACGATGTGCAGCGCTTTTGTCTGCCAATTCGTACCGTGAATATATCATCAGATTCCAATTATATTCACGAGCGGAGGAAACCACGGGAAAGAACGAGACGCACGAACGGGGCACGCACTCCCACACTTACATCACTCATGCCGGGGACGACCTCGAGCTGGCGCGCCCATGCTGTGGCCACTTTGTCAGCCTGGCTCAAGCCCTGCGTGCTGCTGGCAAAAACCAGGGCTTCATCCCTATTCCCTCCAAGACCTGTATTGACGATAGCCTTTCCCTTGGCGGCGCTGCTCAACTCCGTGGCCGTGTCACGAAAGGGCACCTCTGCCAAGGCGCGCGTTACGTCTCGCAGGTACGTTCCCGTTTCTGCTGCGTCCTTGGTCTCCTTGTACTCGATGCCCTCAGCCAGAAGCATCCACACGAGTGCATCGGCGTAGTCGTCCATTGTCAGGCGCGCGCCCTGCTCAACGGCTCCTCCACCCCTCTGCCTCCACCGGGAAGCGATCTCTGCTTTCACACCCTGCAAAACCAACACAACCCGAGAGTCTGCAGGTATCCCTGGGCTTAGCCGGATACTTTGAATGGCGTGCTGAAGGGTGTCGTAACTGCCAACGACGGTTCCGACCGTTTCGATGCGACTGTCTCCGACGGTCCTTCTCCGACAAATGCCTCGCGCATCCACAGCCAGCTTGTCGCAAAATTCGCCAGCGTCCCATACTACTATTACCAGTCCTAGCTGCTCCACAAACGGACCACTATGCCGAGGGCATTCTTCCTCGCTATCCCACAGCGGCTTGGGCATGCGGGCCCACATAATCAGTCCAGGGTGGTAACAAGCCGCCTCAGGCATTTCATCCTCCTCCTCTGCACACCCCGGCCCCGCGACGAAAATTTGCTTTGACTTGAATTCTTCGCTGCGTCTGATGTCGGCAATGACTTCACCCAAGGGTGTATGTCGGAGCCGCTTTTCAACGACCATGACAATTTCTTCATGTTTGTACAAGCCACGCTGCGAGTCGCATATCAGCTTTGCGCGAGCTTTTCTTATCCGTTCCTCCACCTGTTTTGCTTCCCGTTCTGCCTTGACCGCCGCTCTTCTCTCTTTTCTTACCCTACTGATGTGCTCATCAGACCTTCCGTTCAAAGACGTGGATAGAATTCTCCTCTCATGCGATGTGGAAACTCCTCGCGTGTGCTCCGCCCCGCCCTGGAACTTGTCATTTCCTCTTTCCCCCCTCTCATCCTCCTCTTCTCTGCTTGCCATCCGACATGAGCGGACGATAAAATCACTTGTCTGTGTCAAAGAACTTGTGGAGACGTCTATGGGAGGGGCCGGCAACCCTACAGCCTCAAATGGGTCGTTCAGCAAGTTGTCCTCGTCGTCCTGATCGTCTTTGAGGATTACTGTTTCTTGGCCATGGGCCTTTACCGGCGAAGCCAAGTCCTCAGTGAGATCACAAAAGTCCGCCATGACTACCACTGACAGTTGTCGATCACATGTAGGGGCCCTCTAGTAGAAATATTTTAGGTTGTGGATGCTGAGAAGACGACATCGCCCTTCACACAAAAGGGACATGATGGTTTAAAATCACTATCGCACTACCGCGCAAATAATATAAATAGCTTGCGAGCATATGTCTCGGGGGAACAACCGAATGGTGCATCAGAAACGATGTGACGACATGGGCGGACCAAAGAAAATCAAAAAGTCATCAGGCGGCAAAGTCATCGAGATATCGCTCCCGGGGGGGGCCGTATACGCCTGCCGTGCAATCGGAGAGCATAACGGGAACGTACTATTGAATGGAAAGAGGGCGTTCCTCCATATCCATCACAGGCAAAGAGCGACAAAGAAATTAAACATAAAATCGAGCCAAGCTCATTTTTTCACATGCGTTCGGGTCATTCCTTTACACAAGCGGCAAAAACCTTCCCACATCCCGGGGATGACAGGCAACTTCTTATCTCCTTTTCATGATTACACTTGGATAGCGGAAAACCTGTCTGCCAGCTCTTTGTTATCCGTTTGAGTCTTTTTCAAGCGGATATAGTCAAGCGTATTTTTATAGTATGCTTCTATCTCAGCGGCGCGTGAGCTTCCTTCCGCCGGCCCCCCGCCCACAAGAGCCGCCTCGTTCCGCTTGTCGTTTATGAAGGCCACTAGAGCTGACAGGTACTTTTCTGTTACAGTAGGGCAACCGCATTCGTAAAAGTATAAGTAGTGGTTCAGGACCTCTACAAATAGGTGCATATGCTGGGATGAGGCCATGCACATGTCGGCGGTTTTGACAGAGCGCTGTAGGCACTCAATGACACGCTTGGGGTCGTGGTAATGGCCAGGCTCGTCGGCACGACCGACGAAGAAGAGATGGGAGGCCAAGGCTACCATGCGGCACTGATCGGGCTTCTTGAGGAGTTTGGCTGCGTACTGTGTGACCTTGGTGCTCAAAGCATCGTAGTCGCTCTCGTCGAAGTGGCGGGCCTGCAGGAGCGTGCCAATCATGGCGGTCAGGGCCCGTATTTGGGACTTAGAGTCCGTGACCTCGTCCTCGTACAGCAAGAAGGCCTGGGTCACGAATTCGTACGAGATGAGTTTGAAGGCGTCTGCCTCGCATCGATCGGCGGCCTGCGCGGCCTCCAAGAAAAGTTTCAGCGCAAGGTTTGCAAAATGCGGGGCCAAGGAGGTGAGCATCTCGTGCACGGCTTGGAAGAGCTTCCGGCAGCCAAATTGCACGCCCGGCACGTCTCTCTTCTTCAACCCCAGCACCCCGTTGCCATCCTCCGCGGCCGCCTGCTCGGAGGCACCCTCCGAGGCCGCGCGGCCCCCCTGCGTGTCTCCCTCCTGCTTGCCGTCCGCGCCCTCAGCCGCCACCTCTCGTCTTCGCACCCGCTGCACCAGCTGCAAGGTCGCCAGGACCAAGGGTGGAAACGTGTACTGGAACCGGTCCTTGGGCGCCTCGCTGAAGTGCCGGCGCGCCACCGTCAGGAACCTGAAATGCATATCCGTGTCCGGGCTCGCCATCACATGCACCAGGCGCCCGAGCAGGAGCTGCTCCTCCTCCAGCCTCCGTGCCTTCCCGTTCTCTGTGCTCCCTGTGGACCCCCCCCCCCGCGACCGGGAAGCGCCGGCTTCGTCCTCCTCCTCTGCGTCCTCCACCCCTCCCTCCCCGTTCTGCTGCCGCCGCAGAGCCTGGCCCTCCTCGGAGCCCAGCACCGAGGAGGGCTCCTCCTTGATCACAGGCACCACCATCTCCAGCAGCTTTTCCACGCTCTCCAGGTCGCTCAGCTTTGCCCGGGAGTTGTACACAGCCTGGAGGAGTGTCACGCCCACCTGGCGCCGGCTCGCCCATGGGAGGAACTCGAGGAGGGAGGCGAAGTGTGGCAGCTCCAGCACCTTCAGCGCCAGACAGGCCAAGGGGAGAGTGAGGAGGCGCTCCACGACCTCCACGCCTTCGCTGTCCAGGGCAAAGGGCAAGGGCGCCACGATGACGGCTTGCTCCTGATGGGCCGCCCGTTTGTCTGCCAGGGCCGTGGCGCAATTCCCGAGAGCTAGGTTCAGGTACTCGAGGTTGCCGGGGAAGGAATGAAGGGCGTAGTTGAGGAGGGAGGCCTGAAGGCGCAGCACCTCTACCACCGAATAGCCCGGACGCTCCTCCAGGAGCTTGCTCACGCAGGTGTTGAACATGTCGAAAGTCCGGAGGTGGGGGGGGATGGCGGCGGGGTTGGCCTCAGCAAAGGTCGCCAGCCGGTCCATTACGCCCTCCAAAATGGCCCGCACATTCACCTTCTCCTTCAGCTGCGTGCACGCGGCCAGGAAGAGGTCGAGCGTGGCGATGTGGAACTCGTCGCCGAAGACCTGGACGATGCACTCCATCAGATAGGACTGGGCAAGGGTGTCCTTGCACTGCACCACCTGCTCCAGGAGGCGCGGGAGGATGTGCTCCTTGTAGGTGGCCGCCTCCACGCCCTGGAGCTGACTGAGGCGGACCAGATTGGTTCCCACCAGTATCCGCAACTCTTGCCTCTCCTTTTCCCGTCGCTTCTTGTCCTTGTTGTGCGCGTTGGTCGGCTGCTGCTGCATGCGGCACCATAGTCGGTTTGCCTCCGAGAAGTTCTGGAGAATGAATTCGTATGCGTCCTGCACACTACCGCCCTCTTCTCCTTCATACGGGGTGCCCACGTCAGGTAGCTTGTCGCGGCTCACCTGGGAGAGGTAATTTCGCAAAAAAAGGCCGCGCATGGGATGCTGCACGCCCTTGCTCATCTCTACCAAATCTTTGAGAATGTCGCGCGCCGGCGCTTCCAAAGACTTGATATAGACACCCGCGACAGTTATGAGTAAATAGAGACGCGGGAGTACATTCCCGCAGCTCTGCACCTTTTCATAGAGCTCGACGACCGGCTTCCCTTGCTTCTGCAGACCGGTGAAGTAGTCCTCCACGTAACGGAGTTCATCCAACACCTTCATGTACAGCTCATAGTAGCTTTTAGGAGTCAGGAGGCCCGTTCGAAGCTCCCGCAACATGTCTGACGCATGAGTCAGCGTCCCTTTCAAGTCCTCATTGTCCTTGGGGAGGAAAAAAGACGGGGGAAAGTTAACTTGCGAGCGCGTGTGTCTGGTAACGTGAGGAGATCAACAGAATGAAAAGGCCCACTTCCCGGCGCAAACAGAGACATGAGAGGACGACATAGAAGGATGCCCTTTTCACGAACTATTGCTGGGTAGGAGCCCGGGGCGAGACAAGTAAAAGACCAGAGAGAGGCAGGGGGGATGATGTTCCACACTTCTATCCCTACCATGGCATGCTTCATGTAGAAGGCTTGCTCCTTGACCTTGCGCATCGCCTCCTCCAGGAATTTGGTCTGGTCAATGTTCAGCGCCATAATCCTGTATTGCGGTGTGGAGGGTAGCAATGAGCGGGCTAGACAAGGTATGCTCCCTGTGGAGTGCCGGGCGGATTACTAGAATCGCCCACTTCCCGAATCAATTTCCCGGCTTCATATCTCTCGAAAAGCCGTTGACAAGTCCACGCCCCCAACATTTGAATGAAGTTGCACATTGAGCAAAGTGAATGGCGAAATGTCCCAACAGGAATCCGGCAGTCGCGGGTGTTTTAGCGGGCCGAAGGCGGCAAGAGCGGAAGGGGAAGAGGAGGGAGCAGGAAGCGAGCGAGCGAGGCACCGCGAGCGCCAAGGCCATGCCGGGAGAGCTTGGTTGCATGCCGTATTGAAAGACGCACAGGCCTCCAGAACTCGATCAGGCTCTGAGGAGATTACCTGTCGAATGACGAGTGCGCCATTTTCAAGCAGGCATGTTTTGGTTCATCTCTCGCAGCACTTTGGACGTAAGGAGGGGTTTAACCTCCCCGATGCCCTGCGCGTCCCAGGCACCCCTCCGTCTAGCCCTATGCTCCACGCTGTTGATGATCTCCTCTATCTCCTTTTCACGTTAGCGTTTTATCTCAAGGCTTCATTTTTCGGAATATAAAAATAATCGCCGTCTTCTGAAGGCAACCCTGTGTTCTCGAGAGGCAAATTCGCATCCTCAGGTGTACTCTACGGGGTCACACCTGATCTAGACACCGGCATTTGTCAACGAAACACACTTCCAAGAGAAATAAACGGCCATGAAATCCATCTACTCCAAGGTTCCGAAAGCATCTCGGCTATATTGCTTAGTTGCTGTGCTATTTTTGTCCCATCACGCGCACTCATTCGCCTTATCTTCGCAACCGACTAAGTGGCCCTTTAATCCGCCGCACGATGCACAAGTAAAAGTATATGCAGTTTCTGAGTCAAGTATGGTAAATACATACAAATCGATTGACTGGCAGGCCCAATGGTGGCCAATCGCCTTCGAGTCAGTGACAGACAAAACGAGGCCTTATCCTTTCGAGCTTCTGTCCATCCCAATTGTAATATGGTGGGACAACAATGGAAAGCGCTGGAATGCGGTCAAAGATGCCTGTCCACATCGTCTTGCACCCCTTAGCGAGGGACGTATTGATCCATCCACGGGATGCATCGAGTGCCCTTACCACGGATGGACGTTCGAAGGAAAGCTGGGCAAGTGCACTCGAATCCCGCAGCTGGAGGACGGTGAGGTCCCTCCAGACGCTCGGACGGCGGCGACTGTGGCAGCCTATCCTACAACGGTCGCTCAGGGTATCATATGGGTGTGGGGACAGTCATTGCAGTCCTTATGCGGCCGTACGCCAAGCGTCGATCTCATCCCTTTGTGCCCCCCGCTTGTGGACGAGGACCTGATTTGCTTGGATGTGAGCCGTGACGTGCCCTACTCGTATGAGCAAGCGAAAGAAAACCTCTTGGATCCATCCCACGTGCCTTTCACGCACCATGCCACAATTGGCCGCCGTTCCTATGCGAGTCCTGTGCCATTGAAGCTCACCTCTGAGGTGACCCTGGCAGGGTTCCGAGGGACCTGGGAGCGCAACATCCCGGCGAGTCCCATGACCAAGAAGCACTTGGGGCGTGTTGAGCGGGAAACCCTTTTCAACGCTCCTAGCTACATGCATCACCTCATATCCACCCCTGAGGTCTCCACGTGGACCGTCACGTACGCCACTCCCTCCCGTCCAGGACAATGCCGCATATTGGCGCGTTTTCCTTTCAAGTTTCCCGATCCGGTCACTGACACGGGTAGCCTTGGTGGCTTTAATACTACACCACCTGCCTCTCCGCTCAGAGGGAGGTCCTGGGCATCCAGGCTTCGGCGCGCCATCTTCCTCAGCATTCCGGACTGGATGCAGCATCTCCAACAAAACCGGGTCTTGGATGACGACAATATTTTTCTGGCAGTGCAGGAGCGAAGATTACTTGACCCTGCCGGCAGCAGTTCTGCTTCCTGGGTCAAGCGATACTACATGCCCACCAAGGCTGACTTATTTGTAGCCCAGTTTCGGAGATGGATTGACACGTATGGCAAAGGCGGTCCTTTCGGTGCTCTAACCGCGGATGCTCTTGAGGAGCTTGATTATAAGACACTTCCTGACGTACTCCTTGATCGATACCATCAGCATACCCGACACTGCGCGTCCTGCAGCCGAGCGCTTGCTTGTGTACGACGGTGGAAGCCGCGAATTTTGGGGGCAGGTTTACTAATAGGAACCCTAGGGAAACGATTACTGGACGTGAAGCTAACTTCGAATAGGAGTGAGGTGGTGGTGGTTGCGCTCATAGGCCTGTTGGCTTTCTCGTGGCAACAGTTGTCTAGGATAGAAGGCGATCTGACAAGAGGGCCTTATCCCCCCCCCCGAAATGCTGTTGAAAGTGGAAGAAAGCATGGCAATCTGTAGTGCTGGTCCGCCGTATTCCACGCTAATACGACTCGCATCGTTGCTCAAATATGAAGGCTTCTTCTCATGATTTGAATTGAAGTACCGTGCAACGTACTACATACTTACAAAATTGATTTTGGTAGACACGGAATGTTCGATTGGATTTGTCATCATGAAAACTATGAATTCATAACGTCAAACCATTCATGAAAAAATGCCATGGAACATATGACATCGTTCCCTTCACACGCTGAACCGTTAAATTCAAACAACCATATGCAATGCATCTATAGGCGTATAGTACGCGAGTGCAGCAAGGTGTGCTGCGCAAAGTATATCGATAAATTGTAGACATTCCGACCAAATTATTGGTATGGCATTGAAAAGACGGATCTTGTTTAAAACTAGCACAAATTCTATTCCTAATAGGCAAACTCTTTCATTTCATTGGTTACATTTCTTTAAAAGCGTCATTACTCCCCTTCTACTATGTTCACAGTTTGTAGGTTTCTAGTCATCTAAAAAAGGTTCATAGGTCCGATGGTTTCCTAATTCATGTGCTTTGGACAAGGCAACCACAAGCGTATTCAGATTACCTTCATCATGCTCTTCGCCACCTTTTAAATCTTTGACGTAAACACCTTGTATAAAAACATATGGCATGGAGTCTGTTAACTTTGCACTATCTCCAGTCGCTTTAAGGACGTCTGTCCAGGCTAAATCGTCGTGACGCAACGCGACCACTTCAATATCAGTATCAGGGTTGACACCCTTCTGAGCAGCCAAATGTGCGTGAATGCGCTTACAATCCATGCAAGTTGTTTGTGCATTGGCAATTTTTTGAAAGATGACAATGCGATGAAATTGCAATTTCGCTTTGACCAGCGCTTCACTAGGGCTCGGCCAATCAAACTGACGATCCACGAGACGGGCAAGAGCGTGATTCCATGGTTGAAAAGCCTCGTTCAACTCAATCAAGGCTTGCTCTGTAAGTCCATATCCTGCTGGCATGGGCATTGTGGAAATGTTTTCTGCCTTGAATGTCTTCTTGAATTTGCAAAGTTCTAAAAATTCAAAGACTTTGGCCAGAACCGGCTCGGGATCGCGACTCAGCTCCTCTTTCGTGACTACTAAAAGCCGATCTTTGCTGATTACTGAGGACCAGCGCAACACCTGAGGAAAGTATAAAGAAGTTAAAATGGCGCGCCGGGATGGCGTGCGCATCAGCGCGGACGTGCAAAAATCAATTTGCCCGGACAATTCTGATGCTTTCCCATGCCGTAGAAGAGCACGGATGTCAACATGCGCGAGATGCTCCTGGTAGCATGTTCGTAAAATTGGTACAGAAAGCTTTGCAGCGTCTGCAAATGATTCCGTTCCATTGAAGAAATCGCTGCGGTATTGATCAAATGCCCGAAGTGTTGGATCTCTGAGAGAGATGATCGCTCGCACGTTAGGAGTATCGGCAACGATCTGCTTGGCACTCTCGTCTCTATCCAGGTAGTACATAGTTCCATCGATCGCAACAAAGTTCTCGCCGGGTTCAATGAAAGGGAAAGCCTGCAGTCGATGTTTGAAGTGATCCTTACCCGGGATATTCATGTAGGTGCCTGTTTCCTTGAAGCCCTGTCCTCGTATTGGTCGCAACACTTGCGGGTGTTCGGCAATGGCTGCGAAAAGGCTCGAGCTCGCGGCCTTCATAGCGCCTGGTATAATGATAGAGGGTGCACAAATATACTTGGAGGCCTCTGCATCTTCTTTTGACAGGGAGAATTTGGTTTGATGGAAAGGAGCTCGCGCACGGGCGACGGCATGCGTGTAGAAGTCACACTGCCTCGCACAGTGCGAATCAACCTGCGAGGGATGCCAGCGATTCAAGTAGACATTCTTTTCAAAAAGCGCGCGCAGGTTTGATGAAACTTGCCAGCTTCCTTCCATAGCCTCGCGGGCCATCGCCAGCATTGCAACATTACGAGAAGGTGGTGGCACAACTTTTCCGCTCTGACTGCTATTACACGCTGACCAATCGACGAAGGACTCTATGTGGTCGGCTAAGTCGCCTTTGGCGCCCGGAGAGGATGCACCACACCGTACCAATGATTCTTGCAGGCAATCGGAACCGCTTTTCGTACTTTTGAGCATGCACTCGTGCAGCGTGTCGCTCTTGTCGTCAAAGCGAGACAGAACACAACCAAGTACAGGACTCTGCGCTTCAAAGTGCAGGACATACGGATTTTGGCTGCCCGAGTACCGCCAGTGTTCGTCGTTAAAGTGAACGGTGGCATCGGTTGCCGACGTTTTTGACGTCACGGAGCCGCACTCTTCTGGGAAGCTCCAAGATGCCTCTCGGGGCGGCAGAGGCCGGATGAACAACATGGAGAAATCCGTGTAAATGCCGCCAGTGCGCCAGAGGGAAAACAGGCGAAAGAAGTGGTTTGTCTTGAAATCCTGGACAGCATTCTCTGTCTTCGTAAAGAAAGACTCGTCGAATATTGTCTTCTCCAGGCGAGGAAAGAGCACAGTGGTGAAATACGTGAATCCGGGACGGTCTGGCTCATGAAGTTCCAACACGGTTTTCTCAGACAGGACCTCAAACTGTACATCGTAACCGCGTTTGCGATATTTTTCAAATTGTGTAGACGATAGCGTATTCGCATAGTCATGGCGCGCAGCTCGGGAGGGTGTTACCATCAAAATGCGGACGTGCGCATTCGGGTACTGCGTGAGCACCGATTCCAATGATCGATAGTTGGGAAGGGAAAATCGTGTTGCGGGTAAGGGCCAGTCCATGTATACGTGAATGTCATCTTTAGCTTGGTGCTGGACAAGTGCTTTCTTGATCGGATCAGAGCCCTCTAAAACGATGAATTCCATCTTCTGGTGGTATTCTGGTGTTTTCTTATCACCACTGTCAAGGTGAGAGCCCATATGTGCGGCAGGAAGTGAAGCTGCAGCCGTCTTAAAATTGCCATGAGTCCCAACTGCTTTCTCTGGAGCGCTTCTAGCGGAGGTGACCGCCCTTACAAACTTCTTGGACTGATGTTCATCCTGTTCCTGTTGACGTTTCCGCGCCGGGAGAGTTGGCGTCTCCTCTTTTACGGATGCCACTTCGTAACGCAGAGCATTAAGTGAAGTTTTTGGCAATGTAAATCTATACGTCAATGGCTCTATTTCGCTTAAGGAAGAAAATAGAAACGGGAAGGCGCAGACCACAGCAAGAGTGCCCAATAGCAGAGTACGGACAATGGCGGGCGTGACCGCTACAAACATCCTCCGCAGAGTGCGCTTCTTGTGCAACGGCATGTTTAACATGAAACCCTATGGTTAGTAATGTTCGGTTAGTTAAATAATCTAGACTTTCGGCGCCACAGAATCAATAAATTCCACTGATTTGTTGGTTTTACGAGCATGGAGGTAAGCCATGAGCATCATGAGCATCTCGTTATGGGCCCGGCTCTTATCGTTGTTCGGCACATTTTCCAAAACCGCGATGTATATACTGCTCGCGACCTGTAATAATGTCTGTTCCTATCCCTTTTTGCCAGCCGATGGAGACAAAGGCAGTGTCTGATGAACATCCACCGATTTTGCCTGTCACTGCAAACACTGATTCTATGGGCCGTTAATCGCTATTTCGCTGATGATAGCGCCATCTTCGTCAACCGTTATTGCGGCTTCTCATTCCCGCAAGAACATGCTCATGAATACATGGTGAGGACATTCAAGGTTTCCCTTTGAGCTTCTTCTCCAATATTGCCGAGTTCCTATTGCTTACTTGAAGGTCTTAGAATCTGAGGATCTAAGGAAAAAAATATTCCCAACCTTACATGAAAAACAAATTGCATAGACTAGGAGCGATATATTTGCAAAATATTTTGGAAGGCTTGTTCTAAAAGATGTTGGCAAAAAATATGAAAAAGTCTATGGCTGAAATCTGCCGATCTACGCACAGGTAACTTTTACATCATGCAAGAGGAGGAAGAGCGAAGCTTGACTTTACTAGATGAAATGATAATTGCTGTCCACGGAAGCCCTCGAAAATGTAGCACACCGAAAGAAGTGTCTACCGCCGATGACTTTTGTGGGAGTGGTTTCAAGAATGGATTCTTAAAGGAGGGAATAACTGACTCTAAAACTTGGCAAGCAGAATTGGGGGGGGGGGGAATGATGGGAGGAGGGCGAATGTCAAGCAGCGCTCGACCAGATCGTCGTCTTCTAAGCATCTGCTTGGAAAAATGGTCTTTCCACCAACGCTTCAAAATAAACTAAAAAATCCTGAATTAAAGGTTGTCCTGAATGAACTTGCCTGCGATCCTCAAGCTGCCATCACCAGGTACCAGGGCAATGCTTCAGTCATGAAGTTCTTGGAGGAAATTGTTGATGTAATAGCCGCAAACTTTCCCGAGCTGCGAAAGGAAGAAGTCGACAGTGAAGCTTCTGCGCTTTCTCGGTGTCGTGGTCCATTGATTGAAGGGGCTTTCGCAAACAAGCAAAAAATTTGCTTGGTGGAGGACATCGAAAGAGATAGGAAAGAGCAAGAGGCTGCCATTCATATTCTCCGAGACCACGAGCTGCGCGACATTCTACTAGACCCCACCATGCAGGTGATCCTACACAACTGTACAACCAGCAAAAGTGGACGTGTTCTTCAGCAACATTTGTGCAGTCCAACAATTGCAAGCAAACTACGGAAACTGGCATCTGCAGGCCTAATCAGAATCGAGGGGATGATATAGAAGTTTTAATTTTAAATAAAATCTTAGCATCAAATAAATGTGAAAAGGTTGAGTCAACGTAAATTTGATTCAAATCTCATCACTCCTTCGCGAGGCAAAAGTTATGACAATAATAAATTCTTTCAAGCTCTAGATCGCATCTTCTGCGAAGTGGACGCGCGCAATACATCCCATTTGTCCCACCATCTCGGGCCCATGTCCTCTGCTTTGAGCGTGGTGGTAACAGAACAGGCAAATCCGTGCGCGCGATGTGCGTACCGACATCGCCGCACAATCAGTGATTACTGGCAATTCCAGTAACAAATACTAAGTACCCACACTGTTGAATTGGCTACTCTGTACCTATCCTGTCGATTGTCTCCTAAGCGGGTGCGATGCCATCATAGACGCGGAAGGAATCAGCCATTGTTATACAATCGTTACCGATCTTCTTCCACCGCGCAGCCGTGGTGGCGACCCACAAACCTTGCACGTTCTTGCCCACTTGCGTGACACTGGCGACTCCCTTACGATCAACAGTGAAACCCGCCCCCGTCAGAAGCTCGTACTTGAATTCGACGATCGTGTACTGCGCCCCGTTGGCGCCTTTAGCTCCAGGGCGTTTCTTGAGAACCTTGAAATTTTGGTACACGTTCTGGCTTTTCTGCCCGATGGCACGCTTCACAACCTCCCCGAAGTAGTCTGCTGATTCTTGCTCGAGTTTTCCAGACGCAGGGCCCTCTTCAACGTAGAATGCAGCCGAGTCGCCTTTCTGGTAGTCGCCCGCGGAAATCGTACCTTCCTCGCCATTCTTATCTATACTAGGTTTGCTCACCACCCACAGACTGGGATATAGAAATTGTACCAGCAGGGTCTCGCGCTCCTTTTTCGCGCCCGCAGCTTTTCCATACACTTCAACAAGAGGGGAGAATCCCCCCGGAACGTCCAAAATGGGTGGAAGCCCGTAGCCTGCCAACTCGCTGTTCACCTTCGACAGGCCCGCTGCTTGAGCGGGCTGGACAACGCCAGCCTTGCCACCCACCAAAAGTGGGCCCGCAGTCATCCCGAACCCTACGAGTGCGGCCTGGCCTGCAAGAGTCTGCAAAAAACCTTGACGCGAGCTGCTATCGCATACACTGCTTGAAGAAGGTTCTTCAGCGAATAGCTTCCTGCAATGGCTTCTTGAACTTTGCTTTACAGGCTGCAACCAAAAAGCCTCAGTTACGCCAGTAAGAATTCCAAGGGCGATAATAACCTGTTTCATTTCTGGTGTGATCGAAGTGATTCTATCGTAAATGTAGTGCACATAGGAATAAGTGTCTCCAAGCTCGACCATGTTGACAAAAGAGGAGCGGAAAATTTAGCGTTGGAAATTGGGATGGCCATGTATGGGGATGTCGATGTACAATTTACAATATGCAGCCCTTCCATCCCTCCACTCGCTTGATGACAAGCAATCGAATCGTTGTGAAGTGATTCGGAACGGAAGATCAGCCGATTAAAGCAAGCTTACAAACCCTTATACCCTTCACCAGCATTGTACGCACTAGGCTTGTAAGTCCAAGCGTACCTGGCCTCGTGCTGACGATGAGCAGACATCGAATGAGCACGTCGAGTACGCCTGACCTGGACTTCAACGAGATGGTTCTTCGCGTATCTTTCCTGCGTCTGGGCCTGTTCCATTTCGATCGATCCGCCCACTTTGGGCAGGTGGGGTCTCTTCCGTGGTCTGCGGGGGGGAACAGTTGCGAATGAGCGATCATTACCGGAGAAACCTTATAATGACTACACGCATCGACCAAAGTTGAGCATATGAGTGGAAGTTTACGCCCCAAGAAGCACCGCGCTCGCCCGGTCGCGGTAGCAGGCCCTCTCAGTCGTACATTAGGACGCCCTCGCTGAAATTTGCCCCTTCTCGCTTGCTCCCCCCCCGGCTGTGTCTATTATCTCTACCTACCTCGACATCGTATGTGATGGATCAACAGCTTCTGGTTTGATCTTATTCACTATATATGCAGGTACCAGCAGTATGGACAATGCCCAGCGTAGGTCTTTTCCACCCATCTTTTCAGTCTTTCGAAAACAAACTCCTTCAGCCTTTAGGAGTGGATCATTACCTCATCAGTCTACTGCAGCGGTCACTCCAACAACTGACACGAGAAATGTTCTAACCGAATCTGACCGTCGAGAACAACGTCTCGCAAGAAATCGCGAGAGTGCACGTCAAAGTCGTCGACGTAAGAAGGAAAACCTGGAAAATTTGAGTGCGAAGCTGGGTCAATCGAATATGGAGCTTGAAGATCTCCGCCACGTTATAGAAAGCAACCTGCGTTCTCAGGAAGATTGTACAGAGGATGAGAGACAAGCATTGCGCGCTTATCGATTCGCTCGCTTGCGTTGTCTTTTGTTCCCACCTCACGCATGCTTCTGGATGTGGCTTAATCGACGAGCGTGTGTATGGACTCAACAGGCATCTTCGTCACAGCGCATCTCAGCAGCAAAAATCGGGGAAACTCTTATACAGGAGAAACAGGAGCAAGAGAGTGAGACAACAGGATGGGAAGCAAAGGATGGACAGACATTATGGCCGTTGTTGTGTTTCGAGCTACAGTTGAAAGGCGAGCAGGAGGAGCAAGTCAAAGCCATCCTATCCCAGGCTTCTGAAGAGAAGACCCAAGAGTTGGAGGCCTTGCAAAAGATGGCATCGGCTGTAGGAACGTTGTATAAAGATTTATGCGTGTCAAGTAAGCGCGTGGATTGTACGTATGAGGCTGTGCGAGGGGTCCTGACTCGAGCGCAGCTCCAGGTCCTGAGGCGTTACGCAGTCGACGCTCCTGAGGCGACGTGAAATAATAGCAAAGCTTTCCAGGAAGACAGGCACACGTCTTTGAATGCGCGCTTTTTGTTGTCCACCAACAGCGGTTGGTGAGAAATTAAGTTTGCGGAAATGTCGATGAACTGATAGGATTAATAATTAAACCATGTGAACAATTCGATTGGAAGGGTAGAAGGAAAGGAATCTGTTGGTATGGAAGGGGGTCAACTGCCGATGCGTGTGCTTTTCCTACGAGGCTGAAATTTTGGAGATTACACCAGAAGATGAAGGTAAGAAAATTCTCCCAAATGAAACAAAATGAATTTGAGGCAAGAAAAAGCTTCGGTTACGGCCTCAGAATTCTGTTGAGCTTCGTACCCGTTGTCCTGTAAAAAACACTTTTCTTGCCGACTTTCTGCTCAATTTCATACTACATGCGCCATATCATTTGGTTGTCTCTTCCTAAATCAGGATTTCTCGTAATCCTGATCGAGACTTTGCCTGTGCCGTGCAGACTGTAGTTGGACGTCGCCGTTCAAGATGCTCTTAGACGAAAGTCTAAGTTTTGATCCTTGAATTTCATGTGTTGCTGGCTATTGTACCTTGTACGTGAGTCTAAAGGAAAATGCGCAGTGGTGCAGTCAGCGACAGCGGGCGGCCACACGACTCCGAGCCACCACTCGGAGGGAGCCTGCCGCATCCGCGCATTTTCTGCTGTCCTAATGACGTTTTCACTCCTGTCATTTCCAGTTCTCATTCTGTCTTGCTGTATCCTACATTCAATAGATATCACAGTGCAGGTGCCGATACGAGCCATGCATGACTGCGTTTAAATGAGGCAGTTCCCACGCTAGCACATTTCTCACTGTATATGGTTCATGTCACGCTAGTGCAGCCTAAATCTTCATTCTCTCCCCATTTTGTCCACTTTTCTATGAGACAAACACACACTTAACTGTCACTGACGCAAACATGCACGTGACACTTAAAATACAAACACATGTATACACCCTCCCCATCAGGTACGAAGTCTTGTGATATTGAAGCATCACACATCCACATACCAATCCCACCCGCTCTCATCCAGCATGGGGGGGACGTGACGAAGCGCTGAGGCGCCCACTGCAGCACTTTTGACCGTCCCTAACCCCAGAGTCGCAGCTGCCTTCCCCATGTACCCGCTGACCTTGTACTTGTTCTGAAGGCGCCAGGAGGACGACCCGGAGGCCAGACCGTGGCTGGAAAGAAAGCTCTCCTCAGGAGCAGCACGACACTTGGCAGCTACGCGTTCGCTGAAGGGTCGAGAGTCACGGCATGGTTGAGCCAGCACGGCGGCCGGCGAGCTTGGACTCGCGGCTGCTGTGGACGGTCCCATGTTCAGGGTCGACGAGGCCCGGGAACCGCTCAGGGAGAAGCTGGTGGCATGACTCATGGACTTGGCCCCTGCGCTAAGGTACTCGAATATTTCCCGGAAAGAATACTCTCGCACCATGGCCGCCTCTTCTTGCTGCTGCCGAAGCTGCTCCTCGTCGGTCCACAACGCCAAGCCGTCCCCCAGCTGTTCCGAGGAGGAGACGGAGGAGGAGGTGGTACACGCTGTGGTGCACAAGCTCCTTGTCGCCCGCTGGCCCTGGTTCGCACCGTCTTCCAAGGTCAGGCAGCCAAAGGAGGGAAGGCACGGGTTGATTGCACCGACCGAGGCCTGCGGCTCCGCGCGAGTGGCGTAGATGCCCTCCTCCTCCGGGTCCGAGGCTTCCGTTACCGCGTCCTCCTCCCCTACCGCCTTATCTGCAGGCCTTGTTGCGCTCTCCTCCTCCTGACCAGCAGGCGTAAGGAAGGAATCGAGTGTGCGATCCTTGGTCAATACGTTTTCCTCCAAGCCGACGACATTCCCCGCCGCCCAAGCACACGAGGCGGAGGCCAAGGCCTTGCTCTGGTGGTTAAGCGGGCTATTATTCATAGCGTGGGGCGCAACTGCCCGATTTATGTCGGCGATAAGGTTCACATTCTCACTGATGCTATTGTTGTTAAGGCACACGAGAGAGGGGAACCCAGCGGCGCGCGCCTTCTGTACTCGACTCAAAGCGCGCTTTAATTGGGGAGGTACATGAGACACGCATTGAATGTCCAGCCAGACGAAGCAACCATTTTGCTTGCACCTCAGAAGCGACCCTGACTTCCTTCGCAGTGAATTCTGTGATCGTATTGATTAGGGCGAGGTTACACATGGGGTAGAATCATTTTTAGATGCACAAAAAATCGCTTTTTCGGGCTGCCGACAGGGGCAGAAGCGTTCGAGGCAGAAACTGTTGCCTTCCTATGACTTTTCTCCACCAAGAACCCACCATACCCTACCTTATACTCTTCAACATCTTCGTCGGCGAGCAAATCAAAAAGGCTTGCTCCAATGTGGCGCGTGGTTGGCCCCTGAAGCCCCAACGCCCACAGGAGGTCGTCTGAGGCGAAGACGATCACCCCCTTCAGGTCACAGACACACAACAAATTATCCCGTAAGGAGACACGAGCAAGGAGGACATTGCTGTTCATGCTGTCGAGTGGCTTGTGCATTGAGTGACCTGCCGTGCAAGTGTGAGGGATGCTGCGGTGTTAGAAGGCGCGTGTCAAAGCTGAGGCCGGAACGAATCAACTAGCGGATCTGGCGGTAGCAGATGCCTTCTGAGACATAGGCGTCACAGTCACTGAGCGCGCCACAGGTGGAAGACTCTGACACAAGCCACGCGTGCTGCGTGCAAACAATGATGTAATCACAGACTAGAGGGGGGGAAAGAAGATCTGACACATGTGTTTTCATAACCGAACGCGCCATTTTATTCTGGGGCTGCCAGTTGATGTCAAGCACAAGAACACCACACTGTTCTGACTGAAAGTGCCATCTGATTCTCCCAACACCTGAATGCCAAAAGAACGACATGGAGCCAGGCAGATGATCACAGACATGACATGAACCCGTTTCCCAATTCTCCCAACGCGCACCCCGATGAATCTCTATGAAGACAGGCAAGAGTATGAGAGCACCGCGGGTTAAGACTCGGCCTCGAAAGTTTCCCCCCGGACCATCTGTCAGGAGGCACGCGAAGATCAGAAGATCGTATGGCCCCCGTGACACCGGGACGACGGCAATGCCAACCGCGGCCCCGAAGAGCTTTTAGGCACGCCGAGCGTGGTTGTATCCTATTTATACCTTGGCACCATGTTGGGAGGCGTATACGAAGTAAATAATGGCCTAGTTGATAGAGTATGGCACTTGCAAAATGCCCGAGGGTGATCGGGTAATTGCGCCTTGGCGCCAGGATCCTCAACATGGCCACACGCCCTCCTTCACGCCATCAGGCTACTTTTCTTCTGTTGGCGCTCGGGCCGAACTAACCACCGCTTAATGTGCGGGCAGGAGCCAATTCATTTATCAAAAATGTCGTCACGCAGCAATAATTTACATTGATCGCTGCCTCTTCTTTTGGGGTACTTTTTGAGTTTATTTGTCGTGGTCTCCAGCCTTTTACGGATACCCCATTCTCATCTTCACTCTTCCTTTACAATTATTTATAACAGCAGCCTTCGGGGTCTGCAAGCAGAAATGGCCGAGACCGCTGCTTCGATACCTCAGATTTCTCGTCTTGAGTACGGGAGGGATCCAGAGGGCAAGGAGCTTCTCGTAATGCGTACCTTGCAGTCCCACGAAAGAGGGAAGAAGCACGCAGGCATGGAAAGGAGTGGGAAGCCAAGGGATGACGATGGTATCGTACCTGCTCCGGAGGCACTACAACCTTATCTGGGCACGAATACTATAGTGATGATGGAGTGGGAGAAAGAATACATGGAAAAGCTGGTTGAAGCCTTGAATGTCCAGGCTGATGATGAGGTGCGTAGCTTTCAGGTCGTTAAATACTGGAAAGGGGGCCAAAGAGCGACAGTACAGGGATTGTAATTCAAAAGATGCGTTTGGCGATGGAAGTTACTTGCCCCGACAACAAACACACGCGAGCACACATATTTTGTAGCCTATCAACATCACGAGTCGTGGAGGGGCGCCGTTGACGCAAGCTACGTGTTGACTGGTGAGACTTTTGCCTCAACACTTCTTTTTCTTCCTCTCATTTTAAAGGTCTTGGAAATCGGGTGGGGTCTGGGTTACTCTGCAGCGGCCATTCAAAGACGTCGGCCGCGGCGCCACGTGATAATCGAGTGTGACACTGGAGTCCTGGAGCGGGCTAAGCTTTGGAAGGAGAGCGTGGAACACAGTTGGAGAAAAGAGGACCAAAGCGCCAGGAAGGAAAGTGGAAGCCACAATGAAGGTCGTCCTGAAGAGGGAGAGTCTAACAAGAAGCAACAGACCAGGGAAACAGACAGCTTTGAGAGGTGTATCGTCCTAGTGCACGCCTTTTGGCAGCAAGCCTTGCCATCTATGGATATGTTTACCGCAGTTCTCATGGACGACTTCCCCCTCCCCCTCCTGGGTCCGGAGGCGGAGAACGAGTCGCGTGTTCTGGCTTCGACGGGGGGCTCTCGCTGGCATCATTTCTTGGACCTCGTAGTCAGGTGAGGAGACGGGGGCCGATGCTCGTCTATCTTTTTCGTGAAGGCAGGTGATAAGAAATACAGTGTATATCTATTTTTCTATACATCTTCTATTCTTGGGGAGAGAAGATTGGTGTTGCGGCTTGGAAATGTCGCTTCGTCGAGTTGAAAGGAAACAAGAGCCTTTCCTCCGGCTCGACCGCGAGACTCGTGTGAAACCATTGACAAGTGGTTCCACCAACGCTGACCAGGAAAAACTTTATTCTTGGGCATTTCGGCCTCTCACACCTTTCTTTCGTATTCGTCCAATAAGTTACCATCTGCGTCCTGGCGGGCGTGTAACAGGTTACCTTAGTCGTGATCTGGACTTATGTCGTGCGGATTGTACCTACACACGGTGTCCCGTCGAGGTGGTGGTTCCAACTAATTGTAATTACGCGACACCGGGACGTCAAACCTACTTTGTGCCGTTGTTGACACGAAATCGAATAGGTGGAGAACACCAGAGGGGCGAGGAGGTAGGCGTTGCTGTGGGTTGCTCGCACATCATTACTGGAAGGGCAAGAGGCGATGCAGCGATTACTGCTGAGTGCTATCAAAATAAAAGGAGAAAGGAAGATGAATGGGATGAGATTGACACACCTTACATGTGTAAAGCTGCTCGAAAAAGACGATGCATGCTAAGACATCTCCTCGAAGCCCAGAAATGTTGAGAAAAATCAGTTCTGTAGTCCATTAGTAAGTAGCATGGCGGACAAAAGCATGTAAATGCCACACATGTAAAGAATGTAAACATCAACAACAGCTCACCCCAGCATCATTGCGTTCGCTCCGTCTTTAGGAAGAAAGAGTCCCGATTCTGGAACCCATTGCAAGCCTCTCGTGGGGTCCTAAAGGCTCATCCTCCAGCCCGTCAGATATCTGAATCCTCTCGCTGCCTCTCGCCCCGTGGGCTGCAAGCGCACGCTGCCGGCAAGGTGGACGACACGCCTACCTGAGCGAGGGTTCCAAAAAGGCAAGCCGTCAATACATCACTTGCGTGCGTCTTTGCGATCGTTTGACACTGGTGGTTCTGTTCGTACATGACCATTTATTTGCTGCTGACCCACGTGCTGCTGGTTGGCTGGCGGGCGGTGTGCCCTTCTCCGTCTGGCAACGCCCGCCGGCCCCCCCTAGTCATCATGCATCTTCTCGACCCGCGTGCTTTACGCCTAGGATGGACGTCATTGTCCCATGTACCTGCCGCCTCTCAAAAAACAGTGTCTGTACTTTTCGATTTATTCGTTCTTGGGCGTGATGTATGGTCGTAAGTCACGGTACGAAGACGACAAGTGTAAGGGGACGCACGAGGACGAGCAAAGCTTTGGCTTGGCCCCCTCTCCTTGTCTCTTAATTAGTTGCGTCCTTGCACAACAACCAACACAAACTCGTGTAGTTGACACACTATTGAATAAGAGTTGGAAGAGGATGGTGCGATTTCAGGATTTTGGCATCTAGTAGACCTACAAGCGACATGCTCTTCAATGCATTTGGGAGTGGCAGAGTGCTCAAGACAAGCTGTCTTCCAGAAATCCATACCACACCCTCACTTACGTGCCCCCTACTTGAAAACACTTTTAGGATGGCGTTTGCTGCAAGCCGAATGCTCAAGAGAGGCCTGACCTCCTTCAAGGGGATCGCCCGCGCTTCCACACCTGCTGCATTTTGTAAGTTGGGCGGGATGCTCGACAGGTCCAGGAGCTTGCACGTCGGACAGTGTCTGCAAGCCTGCTCTCTGAGGCCATGTCATTAGAGTATACTTTGTGCGAGAAAAATTTTCGAGGCTGACATCCTGAATCGGCCCACTTTTCCCGGCATTGACAAAAACAGCGCGGCGATGGATGTCAGAAGCGGCCGAGGCCCCAGTCAAGGATGGCCGTGTGCTGCAAGTCATCGGTGCTGTCGTTGACGTGGAGTTTGACGACAAACTGCCTCGTGTTCTTAACGCCCTTGAGGTGCAGGTAGAAAAGGGCCGCCCCCGCCTGGTGCTGGAGGTGGCGCAACACATCGGAGAGCGCGTGGTCCGCACTATTGCCATGGACGCCACTGAAGGCTTAGTTCGCGGACAACCTGTGAAAGACCAGGGAGACGCCATTCAGGTGCCGGTGGGTCCGGGTACGCTAGGCCGCATCGTGAACGTGATTGGTGAACCCATCGACGAGAAGGGTCCCATTAAAGCGGCTGCGCACTGGTCTATCCACCGCCCGGCCCCCCTCCTGACCGAGCAGGGTGAGTCCGATGCTATCCTCTCTACGGGCATCAAGGTCATTGACTTGATCGGCCCGTATTCCAAGGGCGGAAAGATTGGCCTCTTCGGCGGGGCAGGTGTGGGGAAGACGGTCGTGATCATGGAGCTGATCAACAACGTGGCCATGAACCACGGTGGCTTCTCTGTCTTTGCGGGCGTGGGCGAGCGGACTCGCGAGGGAAACGATTTGTACCATGAAATGATGACGTCCGGTGTCATCAAGATCGATAAGAACACCGGATCCACGGAGGGCTCCAAAGCCGCCCTTGTGTACGGCCAGATGAACGAGCCGCCCGGGGCCCGCGCCCGTGTCGCCCTGACGGGGTTGACGATCGCTGAGTACTTCCGTGATGTGGAAGGGCAAGACGTGTTGCTCTTCGTCGACAACATTTTCCGCTTCACCCAGGCCGGTGCCGAGGTGTCGGCCCTCTTGGGCCGCATCCCCTCTGCTGTCGGATACCAGCCCACGCTTGCCACGGACATGGGAACGTTGCAGGAGCGCATTACCTCGACGCTCAAAGGGTCTATTACTTCCGTGCAGGCCGTGTACGTGCCCGCTGATGACTTGACGGACCCTGCTCCCGCGACGACCTTCGCCCATCTGGACGCCACCACTGTGCTGTCCCGCAAGATCGCCGAGTTGGGCATCTACCCCGCCGTGGACCCCCTGGACTCGTCGTCTCGTCTGATGGACCCCGAGTACGTGTCCATGGAGCACTACAAGACCACGCGCGACACCCAGAAGCTGCTTCAGGATTACAAGTCTCTCCAGGATATCATCGCCATTCTGGGGATGGACGAGCTCTCCGAGGAGGACAAACTGACTGTGGCTCGTGCCCGCAAGGCGCAGCGTTTCATGTCCCAGCCCTTCCACGTCGCTGAGGTCTTCACCGGTTTCTCGGGCAAGTTTGTGCCTTTGGAGGAGTCTATCTCCGGCTTCACGGAGATCCTCCGCGGTACCTACGATGACATCCCTGAGCAAGCCTTCTACATGGTGGGTAACATCAAGGATGTGCAGGAGAAGGCCACGAAACTGGCCAAGTCTTTGGAGAAGGAGACCAAGAGCTCTGCCGCAGCGGCAGCTGCTGCCCTCCAGTACTCTCTCGGAGGCCAGGCGGACATGTTGAGCAAGGGCATGGAGCAGTACGGCATCAAGAACGATAAATCTGCTTCCCAGCTCCAGGCCGAGATCGAGCCCTTCACAGTCCCTCCCTCTCTTATTTCCGGATTCGATTCCGTCCCCGGTGTAGGATCCGAATTGTCGGAGGCAGAGATTAAGGAGAAGTTCACGGAGGCCTACAAAGCTCTCACCCCCGAGCAGCAGGCGGAAGCCAAGAACTACGCCAAGGCCTTCCTGAGCAAGGACTGGAAGCAATACATCGACCCCTCCGTGGAGCATTCGGCGTCCGCAGACAAGGACGAGTGGCCATGGGCCGGGCCGGACCCCCTGCCGGAGAAGTACCTCAAGCAGGACATCCCCGAAGAGTGGATGGTGGAGCCCCCCAAGGAGTGGTGGCTGGTCAAGCACCCCAAGTGGGTCGCCAAGTTCGGAAAGGACTACGCGGAGAAGTACGTCCCGGCCAACTACCGGTAAAGAGGGCGGGGGGCGTTGGAGAGAAAAAGGGGGAGCTTGTGCCCGTCTCGGGCGCCGCGCTAGCCGGTGGAAGACTGCGGGAGCGAAGGATAAAGATAGACGAAGAACGCGACTGACAGTGAGATGGGCACCACCCTGTGAGATGGTGAGGTGGTGGAAAAGTGCTTGACAGGCGTGGGGTAGTGTCAGGGAAAGCGGACGAAAGCTCAAAGCGAGGCTGCGAGCTGAGCTCATGTGTAGTGTACGTCTTTCCTTTTTACCCCTGTTCTAATAAGGCATTAGTGGTAATGGTCTGGGGTCGTAAGACATTATATTCGTAGAGAAAACAAAGATGGTGACGTACCAAAACAGGAGCGGGGGTATTGAAAATTGTGTGCGTTTAGATGTTTGGATTTGAGTGCCCGTAGAGCTTCATGAGGTAACGCGGGTCCTATCTCATCGTATTGGCTGATGTGTGACAATTTGATGCGGAAGATGCGAAATCTTTTAACGTCCTAGAGCTGTTCGTGCGTCACGACGGCCAATATGCGGTGTACAACACCGAGAGAAAGCGAACCGCTTGCCAGAAAGAAAAAGTCTTGGCCAGGAGCCACGGAGGCAGCCCTCTGATTGGGAAGTAGCGTCTATGTAATCTTTCCTTGTGCAAATTTTCTTTTTCATGTGCATTGTTTGCGGTTGGTTTCTTAAATTTTGCGTGTTTTACCTAAATCGCGCATTTCCATTTCCTAGTGTGACTGATCTGTTTGTCAAGCTCGGTGTACTCTGGTTGGTCAACGCATGGCGACTGACAAATCTCTCACTTATCACATTCATCCCTCTGTCTCCTTTACGAGTCGTCGTACAACCTCACGATCAAGCCCGATCGTAGTTTGGGTTCGAACCAGGTTGCTTTTGGGGGCATGAGGGCTTCTGCATCCGCGATGTCCATAACCTCCTCCACCGACACGGGATACATGGCGAAGGCCACGGCCCCCCAGGCCCTCTCTCCTGTCACAAGCCGCTCCAGCTCCTCCAGACCTCGCACGCCTCCCACGTACTTCATCCGCTCGTCTTCCCGGGGGTCCCCGATGTTCAGCACCGCCTTAAGCACGTGGTTGTAGACTACTTGCACGTCCAGCGAGTTCACAGGGTCGTGCTTGGGGACCGAAGCCTCCCGCGCCTTTAGCCGATACCAGGTCCCCCGCAGACACATACCCACCTCCCCTTTCACCGTTGGTCGGACGATCTTGTTGCCTCCTGGACGCGGCTCTCCTCCATTGCCGGCCCCCTCGTCTGGCTTCACTTCTTCCCCTCCCGATTTCGACACCTCAAAGTTCTCCATCACTTTGCTCAAAAATTCATCCTCCGTCAAGCCGTTGAGGTCCTTCACAATACGGTTGTACTCTAGTATCTTCAGCTGGTTGGCAGGGAAGAGGACAGCCAAGAAGAGGCAGAAAGACTCGTCCCCCGTCACGTTCTTGCCCGCCGCAATCGCCTCTTTGATTTTCATCTCTCCCACGCGGAACGCTGAGGCAGAGCGGTGGTGGCCGTCGGCGATGTACGAGAAGCGAATACTCTCGAAAGCCCTGCGGATGGAGCTGACCGTAGGCTCGTCGTTCACGAGCCAGACCAAGTGCTCAATGCCGTCGTCATCCGCCACGAACGACGTCTCCGCCGGACGCGTGCTTGTGACCGTGCGCACGATCTCGTCCAGCGCGTCGTGGGGCTTGTACATGAGGAAGACGGGCCCCACGTTGGCGTTCTGCGTGTAGGTCAGGCGGGTCCGGTCGTTCTCCTTCTTCACCTGCGTCTTCTCGTGGCGTTTGATCACCCCCGTCGCGTACTCTTCCACAGAACATGCACCGCATATCCCATGCTGAATGTGATCACCCATCCGTTGGGAATAAATATAGTACGCGGGGGCTGCTTCTTTGCGAAGCCAGCCTCGGGAGATGAACTCCTTGAGATTTTTTGCGCCGCGTTCGTATACCCGCAAGTCATAAGAGGATAGACTTGCAGGCAAGTCGATCTCTGGTTTGTTTACGCGCAAAAAGCTGTCCTCTTTGCCATCCGCCAATCTACGGGCCTCATCAGAGGAGATAACGTCGTAAGGAGGGGCAGCTACTGTGCTTGCCAGAGCGGCCGGGGGCCGGTAGGCTTTGAAAGGCAGCACTTTGACCATACGATGCGACGAGGGGAGGTGGAAGAGGCCAAATCGCAAGATGTGTCTGCATGGCAAGTATTGAAGGGAAATGAAACTTGTGAGAAGACATGTACACCCCGGGCTTCATAGATAAGTACATATATACCGAAACCCGTGAGAACGACAGGGCGAGGAAGCTGCGATTTCGATTGACTCCGACGAGAACAAAGTGGTGTTATACGGTTACAATTGCATTGCAACCAAAATACAAAGTACAGCGTGCACGAGAGCTAACAAGATCATTATATGGCTAGGAAGACGAGCGGTTTTAGCCCATGACACAAAGCACTTGTCCAACCCCACACAGCCGCTCCTCCCGTTCAGCTTCCACTTGGTCCCATCAAACGCTCCAATACTAATTGTTTCATTGCTTTGCAGTATCTGGTTTCGAAAGCACACCGTCAACTTAACGTGCTCGATAGTGACTGAAACAAGTGCCCGCAGCCCCACGCGGATAGATATAAGCCGCGAAGAGACATACGAACGGCGCGTCGATGATACCTTCGTGTGATGAGCGGTCGCGAATCTCGGCAATCCCCTGAAAAGCTGAGTATCGCGGACGCGGACATCACCGGTAGCTCCCCCACACGCTACCCGGTCACGTCCTCATTCGGCACGTGGGTCGTCCGTGAAACAAGATTGAAGGCTTCCCCAAAAGCATGAAATGCGCCGTGTTCTGCAGGCGGCAAGACGGAGGAAGAGGAAGGAGCGAGGCGCGCAGGGGCCAAGACGAGCGATGGAAAAACTCAATACCTATCTGCGCCCAGGATCCTCGCCGTCTCCATCGCCGTGCACCAGGCTCCGCCTCATCTCTTTGCGGCGTAAAGATTACTTTGGTGGAATAGGCATGCCACGTGTACAGTGTTTGTATTTATTCATGATTGAAACATCTGCCCGCTCGGGACCATCCGCTGCCTGTCACGCGTGAGCGACACGTCCAGGACCGTAATCGACAAACATCATGATTCTCCTTATCAATCAAGCTCACTTTCTTGGGGCATCTCCCTACATCCAGGAGCAGTACCCATCCATGGCGTCGTCCCGCCTGGTAATGGCCTCATTGCTGGGGCGGAAAGGGCCTGCACGCCTGAGACCACCCGGGGCTACGGTCGCTGCTGCTTGCCGAGGCCTGTCAACAGCTGCGGGCGCTTTGGCGGACAACGAGGTGGCTCTCAGCATCTTGGCAGCGCCTGTGACTGCCATGGACGTTGGGAAGAAAAATCCAACCGGAGTGGAAGGTGTGGGTGTCGTGACCGCGGTTGGCAGCAAGGTACGGGGATTTGCCGTCCATGACTGGGCGGTGCCGACGTCGGGATCCGTGCCAACTTTTTGCAGCGCCGCCAAGGCCAAGGAAAATGAACTGGCCAAGGTACCCTCTGACATCCCCGTGGAGTTTGCTGCATGCATGGGGACGGCATTAACGGCGCTCCGGCTTCTTGCTGGCCTCAAGAAGGGAGACTTTGTGCTACAAGCGGACGCGGACTCGCCCGTGGGATTGGCGGTGGTGCAGATTGCGCAGGCGCGCGGCGTAGGCACCATCAACATCGTGGTGGATGGGCCGGGTTTCTGGGACAAGATCAGTCTCATCAAGGACTTGGGGGGGGACGTGGTTGTGAGCGACACTTACGCGAGGGAGGACCCCGGCTTTTCCAGCATCATGGGGGAATTGCCGAAGCCGACGCTGGCTCTGGCAGCCACAGAGGCGGGCGTGGCTTTGGCCAGCAAGTGTGGGGGAGGCGCGAAAGTGGTCAACCATAACACAGGAGGGTCGGGCCTGCTGAAGGCGTCGGCGGCAGAGATCGAGGCCGCGGCTGGGCTTTTCCGATCGGAGGCATTGCAGCTGTGGGTGGAGAGGCACCCCTACTCGGACCTATCCGTGGCCCTGAAAGAGGCCGCCGAGCCCTTCAAGACACGGAGGGTCGTGCTGGTAATGAGCGAAGTCCCCAAGCCCCAGGTGGACGAGGCCAAGCTCCGGGAGGATTTCGAAAAGCTCTTCCAAAGACTGCGGGCGTGAGGCTGAAGGCGCCGGAGCAGGAAATGAGATGTGACTGTGCCGTGTTGACATGGGGTGCCCCGATTGTGGGTGAAGGGCGAGGAAAGGCGGCGGAGAGCCAGGATGGACCCGGAGGGTCTCAGGCGCCGGGGACGATCGATGAGCATTTGTCAGAAGATGGACTCTGAGTTGAAAATAGAAAATTGGAGGACATTTGGAACATCGATGGGATCACAGATTTTGGCTGGGAGGCATTGCTTGCCGTGGGGGGGACGGGCAAATGAGATATTGAGGTAGGAAGAAGCATGAGGGCTATCGCCGCGGATGATGTTGCTATGTTGGTCAGGCTTTTAAGCCATTAAACTACGAGCTTCCACACATCCTTCCCACCGCGTTCTTTTTCTGGCTAGACAGTCATGATCTCTTTCTCCTTCGACTTGAGCATCTCATCAAGTTGCTTCCCATACTTATCAGTCAGCTTCTGCAGCGCCTCCTGCCCATTAGCGCTCTCGTCCTTCCCGATGGTTTTGTCCTTCTCCAACTTCTTCACTCTCTCCACGGCGTCCCGTCGCACGTTCCGCACGGCCACTTTCCCCTCCTCCGCCAGGCCCTTGGCCATCTTGCTCAGCTCCTTCCTCCTGTCCTCCGTGAGGGGGGGAATGTTCAAGCGCAAAACGCTTCCCTCGTTGTTCGGATTGAGACCCAGACTTGATTCTAGGATGGCGGTTTCGATTAGCTTGAAGGCGCTCTTGTCGTAAGGAGAGACCACCAAAGACTGCGGGCCCGAGACAGAGACACCGGCAAGCTGATTTAAGGGCGTCGGGGAGCCGAAGTAGTCGACCATCACTCGGTCAAGGAGGGTGACACTGGGGAAAAAGGGTTACAGAGATCCTTAATGTGAGTACTCCGAAGACTATGACCCAAAGTCTCGTACCAGACGTTGAAGAGGAGGCTCTACACGGCACGTGGCGCCAACAGACTAACTTACGATGCCCGACCGGTGCGAATGCCCTTGAGGTTGTTATCGGTTGAATCCACGCTCTTCTTCATCTTGATTTCAGCCTCCTTCTGTATATCAGCCACTTCTCCCTCCATCGTCACGGCCATGCGTCTATCAAAAGGGAGAGCAGGCAGTGATTGGATACGTGACTGCCCTTGCTACATTTACCACCTTTTTACCACCTTACCTGGCGATCGCTTTAGTGTAATAAGAACACTTAGGTGCTCCATGCAAAGTACTCGCAATTCTGCCCATGAAAAAGGCGTCTGTCGCGGTCAGCAAGACCAGCAAGAGGGATAAAGGTGGAGACGCCCTCATGGCTCCTCGACTGTTCAAAGGTACAGAAGGGCGTGAACCAGGCTGAGTCCAGACACCCTACCATACGAAATCGTCGAAGTCGATGACATGGATGGCGCAAAGCAGAGAGGGTCGCCCCCTGGTGGCAGTAGGGACTGGAAAGCTTCCAAAGCGGGATGTCCGACCCGGGTGACCCCGACGATCAGGCAGCGAGCTCAAGGGCAAGGCCACCTGCAAGATCTAGCGCGGGCGTGTGCTCTTTCCCAGCAGGCGGCGCCGCGTGAGCACCGAACGTAGTTTCTCAAGTACTATTTTGACTGTTCCTCGTGTGATGGAGGCCATGAATGCGGTGTGGTCCGAGACGGGCGTTATCGTGGTGTGCTCAATCTGCCGCGCCCATCTTCTCCTCTTCCATGCCATATGTCAAGCAAAGACCACGATGTAATCCTTAGATTTCCGGTGTATCCATACTCATCGACCCACTTCCTTTGCGATAGGAACCTTGCCCCCGCGCCTACGTGTGCGATTTATCTGAATCGCGACTCGGGTTAGCAGGGGCGGGCTGAGTTCTCTTGGCGTTCGCCTCTTCATGATGGAGGTGTCAGGCCTGACAAAGCTGCATTTAGATGTGGCGGAGGGCCCGACCCCCCCAAGCATGGGCACACGTCCCCAATCTAACGAGATATTTTTCGCATCTACACGGTCAAGCTCCCGGGAGGGACGCCCCTTGCCGGGCTTTCCGTCCACGACGGGAGGGCGCCGGCTCAAGGAATCATCCACGCGTATCATCTACCTTTTGGCGCTACTCGCCATTGAAAGCCATGGCCCCTTCCTACAGGACACACACCTCGCCAAAGACGCTGGACAGGCGTCGCGTCGACGCCAGTGTAAGGAGAAAGCACAGCTGCAGACCGCGCGTCGCGAGAGGCTCTTTCGCTATGTAGACTCCCTGTCGGACGTGCTGGCCCTGGACGACGACACGACCCTCCGGGCCATGGTGACGGCGGCCTGCCAGGACGGGGGCTTGGTCTCACTGCAGCAATCCTGTTCCGAGGCCGATGCGGAGGAGGATTGCTACGTGCTGGTCCAGACGGTGCCCGAGCTCGTGGAGGACCTGGTGAGGGAGGTGGGCGCGAGTTGTCCCTCTCCCTTGGACTCGGCCTGGCTGTCTCTCGTCGTGAAAGTCCTCATCACCTACCAAGTCCGTGCCCACCTCTATGACGCCCGCGCCCGCGCCAGCTTCCGCCGGCTCTCGCAGCGACTCGGTCCCGATCTGTTGCCGTGGTCGGAGGTGGTGGCGATAGAGAGCGCCCTGGCGTTCGAGTGCTCCTCCCTTTTGGCCAACGCCGGCGCCGACCCTCCTCGCTGCCAGAGTCTTGCACGCTACGCCAAAGTTGCGTGCGCCGCCCTGGGGGGCGGGGCGCTGATGCTGTACACAGGCTCCGTGGCAGCGCCCTCCATCGCCGCGTCCCTGGTGGCTCTCTGCACGGCGGGAGGGATGGGGCTCGGGCCTGCCGCGGCCGCAATCACGCAGCAGCTGACCAGCAGCACGGCCACTTTGCTGTCGTACTGGGGCCTGACATCGGACCTGTGCATCTCCTCCTTCCTGGCCGTGACGGGGGTGGGCCTCACTGGCTACAAAATGACACAACGCACGCGGGGCCTAACCGAGTTCCACTTCGTGCCCCTCCATTCCTCCTTCCCTTTGCACAAGCGCGACGGGGAGGCACACGCCTCTAAGCGGGGCACCGAGGAGTGTCAGCAGGCGCCGAGAGACGACAACGGGGCCGCTGCCTCTTCCTTCCGCGGCTCGCCTGGTCTCCCTGTCTTCATTTGCGTGCCCGGATGGGTAGAGCACGACCAGGACCCCCGCCGGGTCTGGGGAGGGGATATGACTACGGTGTCCACCGTCTCACGAGAGGCGGGGGGCGGTCGCGGGAAGGACACAGGCGGGAGGGGCGGGGAGGCGGAGGCTGGGTCGAGGGAAAGGAAGGAGGCCGCAGGGGGGGGCGGGGAGTCGGAGGAGGAGGGGGCTTCGATGGGGAAAAGCGTTTCGTCGGACGGGAGCTTGGGCAGCTGGGAGGCGTTGGAGGTGGAGTCGAATGGGTGGTGGCGAGAGGTGGTGCCGGGAGGGGAGGAGCACGTGCTGATCTGGGAGACCGCATTGCTGGGCCAGCTGCACCGCGCCATGCGAGAGTTTGTTTGGCACGAGGCGTCTCGCTACGCCATCGACGAGGTGATCAAGCACACGGCTTTGGCGGGATTGACCTCTGCCGCCGCATTGCCCATTTCCGTGCTGACCGCGGCCCAAAAACTGGACAGCCCCTGGCAGCTGGCGGTGCTGCACGCACAAGAGGCCGGCGTACTGCTTGCCAACCTTTTGGCCTTACGACCCCAAGGGTCGCGCCCGGTGACCCTCATGGGCTTCTCCATGGGCGCACGCGTCATTTTCCACTGCCTGGAGGCCCTGGCGAGCAAGGGGGAAGCGGGCTTGGGCATAGTCGAGAATGCGGTCTTGCTGGGTTTGCCAATGGGTCGGGCGTCGGAGAGGTGGCGGCAGGCGCTGGCGGTGGTGGCGGGGAGGCTGGTGAACGGGTACTCGACCAGGGACTGGGTGTTGCAGTTCCTCTTCCGCTCCAAAGCCTGGGAGCTGGGTCTGGCGGGGCTGGGGCCGGTGGAGGTGGTGGGCGAGGGCGAGCGGCGGGTCGAGAATCTGGACTTGAGTGAGCTGGTGCCCGGACATTTATCTTACCCAAAGGCCCTTCCCAACATCATGGCTCTCTTGCGCTTGGAGGGGTAGAAACGGGGGGCTTACCGGCGGAGACGATGCGGTGGGAGTCGGAAAAGGGCGGTGGAGGTGCGTCTACACATGTGGACAGGAGTAATCATTGTACATGCGTAAGCGTGAGTTTGAAGTATTGCACTGTTGCCGGCCTGCTCCATCTCAGTGCAAGGTAGCGAAGCGCTGGATTCCGGTGAGGTGCTGAGGCGCAGATTTTGTCCTGTGGCCTTTGCATGATGCTTCTCAGGTGGTGAGACGTCATTCGGTCTCAGGTCTGTGTGCAAGGGAACGGGGCAGCTTGAAATGATGTAAATTTGTTGGTACGGGAGGTGGTGTGGAAATGTATGCAGCAGCGGGTTGTTGACAACAGATGGAGCGGAGGGTCTCTCATCAGGCGCCCAGCGGTTGACTGATACCGAGACGATCATCCGGGGAGAGTTGTATATCGGAAGAGGAGCTTCAGGGAAGTATAGGCAGCCTGATAATGCACCCGTAAAAAAAGAAAAATCCATGGAAGCGCTTTCACAAATTCACCCTGCTTATTTTTCCATGTCTTTATCCACATCCTCTTTGTTTCTCCCTCTTCATGGTTCGCCGCTTTTCACTTTCCTTCCGCATCTTGTCTCTCAGCAGGAGTTCCTAGGTAGGCAAAATAATAGGAATGATGAAGCGTAGATAGTGAAAGGCAGTGTACCTCACGCACGCCTGGGAAAACAGAGGATTCGCGGTCCTTGAATCGACTTTCAGTGACAGAAAGTGAGCTACTCGTCCATAATTCCATCGATGCAGATGGGTGCTTACCTTCTCTCTCAACACCTTCTTCTCGTGCTCCGCCTTGGACTTCTCCCTCATTGCCTTCGCGGCGGCCTCCACTTGAGCTTTGTTTGAATTGGCTCCTAGTAAAGCACCCAAAACAACATCCGCCTCGCCGGCACCCGACTTATCATCTTTTCCTCCCCTTGGTTTACCCACCGGGTTTCCATCTTCGTCCACAACGTCGTCTCCAAACGCGTATTTATTCAAAATAGCTTCTCGCCCCCGCATCGTCGCACGATCTCCTTCCGTTCGAGACTTAAGCTCCGCGGCTTGTCTGTCTTGCTCTGTCTTCGCCGCTTTCTTGTCTTGCTCAAGTCTTTCTTCATAACGCCGCCTTTCCTTTGCCTTATCTGCGTCTATCAAGCTAGTCTCCCTGGCCGCCTCCGCCGCGTGTTTTAGTTGATGGTGGGTTTTCAAGTCAATCGCAAACCCACTTAGGTCCTCATCCGTCGCGCCGCCTAAAAACGCAAGCACAGCCTCTACTCGCTCTTCCAGGTCTCCAGTGTCCTCATCATCCATCATTCCCTCAATATAGCCTCTGTAGACGTTTGTGTCGAGGGAAAGACGCGCAAGCTCTCTTTCCAGGTCGAAGCTACTCGCACTCGCAGCCATTCTGCTGCGACCCTGTCAAAGGTCTGGCAGCGTGGCCGTAAGCAATGTCATACAGGAATGTGGCTTATATTGTAAAATACACGGCTTGTCATGACATATCAGTGAGTTTAGGAAGCGTTATTATGGGGGGGTACAAGTCTCTCTCTCCCTCATGGTCGAGTCTCGTAACCTCCTGCTTGCGCCTAGACAGACTGCATTCAGAGTACGGTGCCACCATCACAGAAAATCACAACTCATACATACCTTTAAATTTGTTAAAGTATCATGTCACACGACAGCGGCAGGGATAGAAGGGGAGGAGGTCAGAGAGAAAACATAGAAATAGCGCTGCTAAAGCTAGAAGTAGAGGTACGTAGTTTCTTGCTTTTTCGAAGTTTTGCACCGCGATTTCATTTGACACACACGTACGAATGATATTATCTATCCCAGCGTCTACGTTCCCTAGTTCCCACTTATCGAAGAAGACCGAAGCTTCTAATTCTCGACCTGAATGGACTGCTCGTGCACCGAGTCTTCGTTGGGGAGGGCCCTAGGGCAGGTGAGAAGGATGGCAGCAAGAGAGGAGGAGCTTCGGTCGATGCGAAGATAACGCCTCGATGTACGCTTACAGATGCAGAAGGCGCTCTACCAAGAGTTACGACAACATGGTGCCTCAATAGCTGTTTGGTTTACAAGCGCCCTTACGTGAAAGACTTTCTCAGGTAACGTCCACATGGGACAGAATTACGGCACTGCCTTTTAAGAGGGATTCCACACAATGGGTATTGCATTTTAAGATCATCGTCCATATATACACTACGCACAGATTCTGCTTGGATAACTTTTTCGTAGGGGTGTGGACTACGGCGTCGGCAATCAATGCAACACCGCTGTTGAAGGGTCTCCTGCCCGAGGTAGGTATAAGAAAAGTGCTTGGACCTCAATAAAGCGCAAGATTTAATCTCTGGTCTTATCCGGTATGAACACAGGAGGATGTGGCCCGATTGGCTTTCATTTGGGACGGCAAAAGGTAAGTAAGGGTGCTTTCAAGTGCCTTTCGCATCTGTATGACTTGCCCATTTACGCCGGGTTGTCTAACCCCTCAGGTGCACATACAACGGTGAGACTGATCCGGCAAAGCCCGGGAAACCAATTGCTTTCAAGGAGTTGCGGCGCTTATGGGAAAGCAAGGACGTTGCCGGACTGTTCGGTGAGTCCGTGTCTCTACCCATGGTCACGAGAAAACAATGGTAGAGCTATTTTCAACAAATGATGCTTGCAGGCTGACGCTTCCTCTTCTCTTTACATTTGCAGGCCCCAGCAACACCCTTATGATCGACGACTCGCGCTACAAGGCCTCCCTCAACCCCCCCCACACGGCCATCCACCCCCCGGCCTGGGACGATCCTGATGCCCATGCCTCAGACGATGCCCTCGGTCCTTTAGGGAATATTCGTCTTTATTTGCAGGCTCTTCTTGATAGTGAGGTGTCTGTTCCCGATTTTGTCAGTGCTCGACCCTTTGAGGCCTTCCAAGGCGCCCGTGCCGCTACTCGTCTCGTTTCTGACGCCAGCGCCATGCTAGATGAAGGCAATAGTGTACGGGAATCGGAATCTTGTGCACCATTGAACGAGGAAGATGAAGACGGTGAAGATGAGATCGTGCTTGCGCCGGGGGTGAGCAGATAGTACTTGCCATTCTTGGAGTCGGACGTCGAGTGGGGAGCAGGAGGTTAAAAGAATTGCTTGATGCTAAAATATAACTCTGTACAACATTGCGAGCTCCATGAATGCTACATGGCAGTCATACAAAGAATAGGGTCAATCACGCGCTCATGCATTGCGCGAAGGCTTTGATGCCCATGTGCCTTAAATGACCGGGGACCGATGAAAGCGCCTTCACGGACATGGGCCGCCTCCTATCTCCTTCGCTTGCGGCGTCTTAGCGAGAGCAGTGCGGCAGGACACGTTTATCCATGCAATGCCAGCCCTGTCATGGCCATTGAGATCTTCCCGCTTTCTTTTATCCCGTTTTGATAATGGGCTTCTACAATTGTTCACGACTTTGAACGTCCGCAGTTTCTTCCGACTCCTCTCACTCTTGAATGCATACGCTTCCAGTGGGGCGTGATCTCCTCTCCAGGTCGGCCGTCTTGCAGGAAAGTCACACCACATAATGAGGAGGCTCATTGAAATCCCTTGGTTAGACGAGTGTGATCAAGATGGTACCTCAGCGCGTTGCCAAAATCCCCGACGGCGCTCCATATTGTACAGGTCGCCTCCATACATCAGCGACGTGGACGTAAAGCGGGAGATAATAACCATCTCCAACCCTGAGTCCGTCCCGGTCGACTTGTCGGGGCATTCTTTGTGCGACAAAGGACAACATCACAGGTATGAATTTGAGGAAGGCTACACTCTTGCCCCGGGTGCAGAGTTGCACGTGTACTGCGCACCAGGCAAGTACGGCGTGGAGGAAGAAGAACGGCCGGGGGAACTGCAGATACTGCTGTGGACGACGCGGGAGGGCAGACCTCGGCGTCGCGAGGTATTGAATCAAGAAGGAGACAGAGTCACACTCATCGATCAGAATGGAATGGAGATCGCAGCCCTAGAAGTGACGGTAAATGGAGATGACGAAGAAGAGGAGGGCGAGCGGGAGAAGCGGGGAACGGGGAAGGCAGAAAGGCGAGAGGAAATCAAGCGGTTGTATTTGTATCGTCTTGAAGTGCTTCAGTTGAAGTACGCGAAGAGTGTGGTGACCTGGCTCCAAGGCTCTCGATTGGCCCTTATGGTGCTGGCCTTCATCTTCGTGCTCCTGAACGACCTTCACTCCTACGTCCTCCTGGAGGTCGGGGGCTTCGCGCTGGACATGGCCGCGCGGTACCTGGACCCCGTGCGTCTGCCCCGCAGCCGCCAGCGTGTCTTCGCCCTGGTGGCGGACCGGTTGGATTCCGCGAGCCTGCTGGCGGTCCTGATGACGGGCCTGGTCGAGACGGGGGGCCCCCTGTATGGGCCCAACCCCGTGCACCGGGTCCGCCTGGGGTTGGGCATGCTCCTGATCGAGGTCCTGGCCTTCTGGTTCGAGGTGCTGGTGGAGGGTTCAACGCGCCTGGCGGCAGCGGATGCGGTGGCGCCGTACTGGAGGCAGGGTCCGGCGCCGGCAGGAGAGGAGGAGGTGTCGGTCCAGACGGGCCCGTATCGGAAGTGGCTTCGGCAGCATCTGGGCCGGTGCCCCGCGCTCATCACGTTCGCGACGGGGGGGAACCACCTCTTCCTGGTCTTGGCCGTCGTCCGCCTGGCCCATGCGCAGGCGGGCGGCTCGGAGGGCCTGGTGGTTCGGGCGGTCTCGGTAGCGAGTCGCATCATGGCCTACCTCCCCTTACCGCGGGCGATCGTCAGCAACTGGCAGTTTCTCCTGATCGCCGTGTGCCTGTCGGCCATGTATCGATGCATCCTGATATGGGCTGAGCTGCTTGACCTGCTGGAGAGCAAGTTGTGAGTGCGTAGATAGGGAGAGGGCGTTGGGAGGGGGGGACGGAGAGGCCCTGACTGAACTTGGAGGTTGGGCGGGGAGGGGCTACGGCATGAGCGTGGTCGGGTGGCGCGCGGCCCTTGTCTCGATCAAAGTAATGTCCAGAAAAACATAAACGAAATCGACGTGACCATGGGGCCCGCCGGGTCCTTTTTACTTTATTTCGTGCCTGCCGTCTCCGCCTGGCCGCTACGGTCTGGCATCCGACATACCGTATCCACCTTCAAATTCCTCGCTCCTCCCACCTTGTCCGCCGCCTCCTCCTCTTCCCATCCCTCACCCACGCCCTCCACCCCACACCTCCCCTGCTCGTTTTCGCGCCCCGCTTACCACCACCTAGTTATCATTACAGGGAGGCACTCCCGCCTCCCACCTTCCTTGCGCCCTACTTTTCCCCCTTCTCCCGGCGGCGGCCACGCCCGGCCCCGTCCGGCCCCAACGGCCGACCCTTTTTGCTGTGTTCGCTATTCTCATTGCCCCCACCTCTACTGTTGCTGCCATTGTTGAGAAGGCTGCCCCTCTCCCCCCCCCCCAGGCCTCGCCCAATGCCGCCCCGTCGACCCGACGCCCCCCCGTGAGGGCCCAACTGCCCCGGCGGCCGTTTCACGTCCAGAAAGAGGGGGATCTGCCCGTCCCGTAGATGAAAACGCTTCGGATCCGCCCGTACCACGCCCATAACCCGCGCGACGCTCTCCGCATCCCCCAGCTCCACAAAGACCGAGTACTGGCTCTTGTTAACACGGTAGTCTCGCACGACCGTCCCCGCGCCCCCCACCCCCACCAGCAAGGCCGTCAGCTCTGCCTCGTGCATCCCCAGCTCCGCCCCTTCCTCCGCCTTGCATTTCACATACAAAGAGCGAGAAACACCCTCGGCCCCCGTTCCCTCCCCCCCCCGGGCACCTCCCGCCTCCAGCGTCCCTGCCCCCCCCCTCCGGCCCTTCTTGGACGGGGAAGAGGAATGCCCCCGCGACGGCCCGGCACCCTCCTCGCGCACTCCCTGTTCCCCCGCCACGGCTTTCTCACCAGCGCTGCTACTGCTGCTCGCGCGCTCGGCCTGACCCCCCCCGGCCCCTTACCGCCCCCTTCTCTTCCTCCTCGCCCTCCCCCCTCCTCCCCACCACCGCGCTCCACGACGGCGGCGCGCTCCGGGCGGTGCCAGCCGCCGTACTGTCCTCCCCCGCCACCTCCGTATCCTTGAATTTGCCCCCCCCCTTGACCGGCTCCCCCCGTGCCCCCCCCGCCCGGGCTGGGGGCGTGGGCGTGGCCATCGGAACAGGCGGGGGCTCTCCAGGGCCCGGAAGGCCCGCTTTGCCCCCCACCCCCATCACCTCCCCCTCCATCCCTTTCTTTTTCCTCTCCCGCCGTCGCCCCCGCCCTTCCTCCTTACTCCCAGCCCAAGCCTCCTTTCCGCCCCGCTCCATTCCCGCCTGCGCCACGGCACCAGCTTCCACCTCCTCCTCCTCTTCCTCCTTCGTCTCCTTCCTTTCTTGCACACCAACGCCCTCCTGGCCCCGCATGGCTTCTGCTTGGACCCGTGCGATTGCCATCGCCCCCTCTTTCTCGGCGGCGGCCGAGGCCGTCACCGGAGAAGCCTCCGAGCGAGGGGGATCGGGCGTGGGGGGGCCGGGGGAAGAGGGGAAGGAGGGAGGGTGCGCGCTGGGGGTTTCTGGCCAGGCGCGGAAGACGTCGTTCAGAAGGTAGTAGTGCGCCTCGTTGTTCTCCTGCTGGGCCAAAAAGAGGTCTGGACAAAGGCCGAGGGGGCGGGCGCGCTCCGGCGCCGCATGAGACCCTGAACGAGGACGAGCACGGCCCCGTCTTTGGAGGGCTGCACGTCCACGCTGCGAATGTCCACCACGGCGCCGCCCAGGTTCAAGGCTTCGATACGCGCCCGGATCTCCTCAAGCCCAACGGCAGCTTTACTGTCCTGGCCCTCTGGGGGTGTGGGAGATGACGCGTGTCGGGGCGCTTGAGTAGACGGTACCTTTGCCGGCTGGGAAAGCAGTGCGTTCCTGGAAAGTAACTCTTACTAAAAAAATCCACAACAGACTGGCATCGCGTTTGAACTAAACCTGGTCTCCGGACCCCAGCGCCCTCCCCTTCCTGACCTTGCCCCCCCGAATCCCTCCTACCTTCGGTCTCAGGGACGTGCGAGAAGCATGAATCCTCTTTGTAGAACTTGATGAGATCCTCCGCAGACTTTGACATTACAGGGTAATATGTCAAGACAAACCTGCGACAGCCAAAAAAGAAAATATCATTCAGAGTCATCGGGCGACATGGAAGGCCGCAAGTGCTGCCCCAACCACGAGTACGCTTTCAAGCGAAATGGACTCAGAGAAGAGGGCAAGGAGTGACAGTACCTGCGGCCAACTTTTTCTGGTGTGGGCTTTTTTACATAGCTGCTATTCGTCACGCATTTGCTACTACTATTCCCGCTATTTGTGTTTCGGGTCTCGGAGCTACTTTTGGTGCTCTTCGTCGAAGCCATCAAGCCGCCTGTTTGCAAGTTGCCAATTTAGTACATGGAAGTTAGAAGGCATGATCATTGTAAGCGTGGATTCAGGCATCGAAGGCGTGCCAGCGCGACCATGCGCACCCGCAGGAAGCACATTCGTATGCACAGGTGCAGCAGAAATTGGTGAGGGGGCCTAAGCCCACCTTGAAGGGTGAACGAGGAGGCGGATTCCTCCCCGCAAGATTACTGGACGAGGGCAGGCCCGGCCTACCTCTTGTCGCAAACACTATAACCAGCATAGCGAGTTGTCGACGCAGTAAGTGCCGGCATCGGCACGCGGGGATACGCTCGCGGTTCTCCGCATGGCTGGCAGGGTGGCAAGAAAAGGCAGCATGGGGTGTGGGCGAGAGCCTGTCTCCGGTGCTAGCAGGCGACAGGAACACCGTGACGGTCGCAGACATACGACGGAAAGCCTACGAAAACTTACCACCCTGCTATGTACAGCAAGTTTTACACAAATCACACGCGCATGCCTGAAAATGTGTGCTGGGCGCCTGTTTTGCCACCGACTCGGGATGTGTCTTGCGAGCTCAGGGCAGACGTTCCCCCCCTCTCGTTGCACTCTTCTATGCGGGATGCTCGCGCCTGCTCACGAGCACTATTACCCATTCTTCCAGTGCACTCCCTTACTGGTACGTGCTGGCGCCGACTCACTCACGGTAATCCATGCTTCATTTTCCGACAGAGCAGTGGGTCCAAGGGGCATGTCGGAGATTGACAGCCTGTTCAGTGCGCTCGGAGAGACGGGCGATGTGGACGCAGGTGAGAGGAGAACATGGAATCGGCAAAGCGGAGCTTCATAAGTCCTCTCCCAAAATTTGCGAGGAGTTCAGTAGCTCAGACTATGACCTAAATCTCGTAAATTTCGTCTGCAGTATCCTATTTCAGTGTCCATATTTCTCTCTTTGTCCCTGATTTCTTCGATTCTCATCCTTTCCCTTAAAGATCTGAGCATTCTGGAGGCCCTTTGTGGTCTTGAGGGCGTTGATGCCTCTGCCGCCGCTGCCGCCGCTGTTGAAGAAGAGCAATCGGACGATGATGAGGACGACTCTTTCGATGGAGAAGGGCAGCCGCGAAAAAAGCGGGCACGGCGGACGCGTACAGAACTCAATGAAATTGAAAAGCAGCGGACCCGTCGAATCAACGAGCAGATCCAGTCGTTGCGCTCTCTTCTCGAGGCTTCAGGTTTAAACACCAAAAAGGACAAGTTTTCAATCTTAAAGAAGTGCGTGACTGGGGGGAAGCAGAGACGAGATGTCAGGCAGCACGTTCTGTGTTTTCCATGAAAAAAGGTGCCTCGTTGAGAAATTTATGGTGCCCAGGGAATCTAACTGTGTTACACTACCCCACGACAGTACCACGGAATACTTAAAGAAGCTTAAACTGCTTCTAAATAAATCGCAAGCTCAAATTCAAGCGCTGGCAGCCAACCGGAGGGCAGCCGCCGCGACAGCCGCAGCAGCTAAAGCCGCAGCAGGTGCAGCGCCCACTCAGGCCTCGACGTCCATCATGCCAGTATCGCCGGGAAATGCGCTGGGAGACACGAAGTACTACGTGGAAGTAGACTCGAACGCGGGGAAAGAGAGCAGCAACGGCTCGTTGCCCTCCGGGCCAGCTCTGGGGATGATGATCCAGCGGCCCCCCATCGCCCCCGGCACCCTGGTCGAGGCGGGGTCGTGGGCGCCGAACAAGAAGAGCGCCGATTATGCGCTCATGTTCCAGAATGCCTCCATCGCCATGGCGGTCGCCAGTCTAGACGGGAAATTCGTCGACTGCAACTCGGCCTTCTCCATTATATCCGGGTATTCGAACGGAGAAGTCCTGCAGCGCTCTGTGTTTGACTTGACCCCGGCGGAGGACTGTCAGGAGCTGATGGGCATCGTGGGCAAGATGATGGAGTCGCCCGCTGAGTCCGCGAAACATTTTTGGAAGCGCTGCTGCTTCGAAAACCGCGACTGCCACTGCTTCGTCTCCATGTGGCTGGTCCGCAAGGCTTCAGGCGAGCCGGTCTTCTTCCAGTGCGCCGTCTTGCCTCTGGAAGACTACCCCATGGCCTCCAAATCCGTCACTCACGACGCCTCCTCTGTCCCCGATGACGGGAACGCTATTGCGGGACCGGCGGGGGAGGGGGAGGGCTACCTGGCATTGGAGGATCGTGTGGAAACCAGCGAGGCAAATGCCCTTTTGCAACCGCCACAGCAGCAACTCGAGCACGAGCGGCAAGAGATGCCGTGCGAGACCGAGAAACAAAGAGTCATGGAATCTGCACTGGACCCGGCGCTGGATTCTGGAAACGCTTATTTGCAGGTACGCGACGACGGCGAGACCTCTCTGGACACAAAGTAGAAGGAGGCGTTGAAGTGAAGGGGAAGAGGGCTCTGAGGCGAGGGAAGAGGACGGAGCAGAATTGCAAGAAGGAAGGACCCACTAGAGGATGAAGAGGAAAGATAGTCGGGGCACATGGTCGTGCCTCACGTTTCAAGCGCCATAAAAGGGGTCTCGCCCTCACTTTCATGTATGTATGTATAAGGAGACAAACAGGCTGCGAAAAGGCAGTACTGATGAAAAAAGGGAGATCGAGTCTTCAACGAAAGGTATGGGTGCCATGGTTTAGAGAAAATTTAACCATGTCGTGACTAAAAAGCTTGAGTGGCAGCAAGCTTCGCTGACATGAGGCCGCAAAGCCTTCCAAGGGGTCGCACCGTGAGAAAATCATCAGACGCCCAAAGCAGATTGATGAAAAACGGGGACTTAATGGAGCGAAGGGTTTCATTGAAGTTTGAATGGCATCATCGAAAGTTGAACGCTTTAATTGAAATGTAATGTGTGAAAGGAAAGACGGCGGGAAAGCTGGGCTGGCCGTGGGCGGTGACAGGGCTGAGCGAGTGCGCGAAGGGGAGCGGTCCACGGCTGCTGAATAGTGAGGTGTATGGATCAGCACGCGGGTCTTGACTTGATGATGTATTTATTTCAATCTGTACTTGAGCATGACGGAAATTACTGCAGGACTTGCAAGGCGACCGAGTTCCCCCTAGATGTGGGTTAGACGTCTGGATGCGAAGGAGGCGGGCAGTGAAGTGCGATCGCGTGGTATTTTCGCGTGCCATGAGGGGGTGAGGTGCTGCTACACACGAGGACCCGACATCGGGCGAGGCGTTGTGCAGCAACGAAAGAAAAAAACACACGCAAGAATTCCTTACATGCGCGTCTTCGATTCGACAGTCAACAAAGTGCTAATCATGCAGTAGTCAGGCGTGCTTCATTTTACTCTCCCGGAATCCCCTGCCGAAACAGTTCGCAAAGGTCGACGGTCATGGTCGGTCAGTTCATGCCGTACACTCGTGATCCCTCGACCGAAGCGGTCGGCACGGTCGCGCACCCCCCTCTGCGTTCCCGTGTTCAGGGTCACGCGCCGCTCCCTCATGCTGTAGGCGGGGAGGGCTGATCCTGCAGCCGTGGCAGCCGCCGCTGGCGGGGCTATGTTCCGGTCGGGGAGGTGTGAAAGAAGGCTTGGGTCCACAAATTTGACGCAGCGCTCGTAAAGGGGCAGGGACAGGACGCGGTGGGGAAACCCCTGGGAGACAGGGTCGTAGCCGAAGGCGCGTAGCCCGCCCCCGGCAAGTCGAGCCACGTCCTCCACTAGGGCAGGCGAGAAAAAACGTAGACTCTTGCCGATGTTTCCTTTGTCTGGGCATGCGTGTGAGCGTGGTGGAGAACGAGAGGAAGGAGGCGGGGGGACCTCGGGGTGTGTGCCCGCTGGTGTGACGGGGCTGGTGACGCTGGAATCGATCGCACCTTGGTCCTCGCCCCGGGGCCCGTCGAGCACGAGCTCCGAAAAGGATATAGGCGGGATAATCGGAGGCGATCGTATGGCAGCGGCGCTCTTGGCGATGCGGGCCATGTGGGAGCGCGAGGCCCTGATTGCCTCGCGAGGAGTGCTCTCCAGGAAGCTGACGAGGCGCACGAGCATCTCCTCGGTGTGCAGCAGCAGGTCTTCGTACCGAACCACCAGCACAGGCAACTTTTGCGTGAGCCAGTAGGCGTTAAATTTAGCCCACACCCTGGCCTCGTTGCGGGCCATGTCCTCCCAGAGCGGGGCCAACGACTCGAACACGTCGCTGGCCAGTCTCTCCTCATGTGTGTTGGTGAGTCCCATGTTGAAGTAGGAGTAGATGGCATCGAATGGGTTGCGGACCAAAAGAATGATTCGTTGGGCAGGGAACCGTCGGTAGCCGTGGCGTTCAGGCCAGTGGCTCTTCACTATCCATGCTCGTTCGTCCACCACGCCTTCGCCGCGCAAGCCTCGTTTGAGCAAGCTCCGACTCAAGACACGGTCTGGCCGCGTGTCACTGCCCGTTACAATCCCCGTCGCCTCTTCCAAGAGCGTTCGTAACATTGAGTTACCCGATCTTGGGTAGCTCAAGAGTGCAACAGTTTCTCCGCCACGCTCCCCCGGGAATAAAAAGCGCGGACGGCTCAACCCTTCCAGACCAGCAGACGGGGCTTTTTCCCCATTGAACCCATGATCATCACTGAGAATGCTGGCATTGCATGGGACGCAGACTGCTGGTGTATTTACCGACAAAGACGTACTGACTGTCCCACAATGCACAATGGTGTGCAGGACGAGGAAATGATAAGAGTGGGCAATGGCGAAGCATTTCCGATCCTGTTCATTCAGAAACCCAACCATCGTGGCGAGCAAATCTAGGTTACAATCATGCAAGGTAAGATGAAGTCCCATTTCCCTGTGAATGTTGTAATTTTTTACCTGCAGAGTGAGGTTTACTCAAGGACGAGAGAGGTCGTTTAGCATGTGGATACTTCCCCCCGCTCCTTGCCGTTATTTGAATAGGGGGTAGGAGGTTATTGCTGTCCCGTGCTTAGGCCATTGAGGTCATTTCATGTTGCGATGGAAAATGGTTGTGTGCGACGGTAGGCGAGTTGTGTTGAAAGAAACGGATTTCGGGGCTCGATAGGAGGGGAAAATTCTTGTCATGCTCCCTGGGCTTGTCTTGCTTGCTTATTCAATCTTGAGATAAATCGGGTCTCAAGAAAGCGTCATCAACGTCAGACGTTGCTTCATGTCAACTCTTGGGAAAGTAGTAAAGGTCTATATTCAAAAATGTAAATGAAACGTGACAAAAACTCTGTCGCAGGGACTCAACGTGCTTGATCTTTAGGTTTTAACATTGATACACCGTATAATAGCACCATGTAAAAGAATACCATACTTAATACCACTGTCAAAACACAGCATCTACATGACGAGACAAGAAGGATGTTCAGCACGTCATATTGCAAAGACAGCAGCCTGGACTATACTCTCTTTGTCGATTCGTTCTTTTGCGTATTCGCGACGTGGTGTGGCAATGGCAAAGCCCTTGAGCGCCTTTGGAAGTGCTCCTTCTACGGGAAAGGCCGGTCTGCTAGGGTTACAGACGCCCTATCTCGTATACGTAACCCCGCCTGTCCCGGCTAAGGGCGTGCAAGATGCTTGGTTCGAAAAAGTGAGCAATCTGTACAGACATGCGTGTATGTCATAATGCTTATTTCTCATTGCATTAACCCTCACAGATCAAGCAATGCGGCGAAGCCGGAGTTCCGGTTGTGCAAATTCGCGACAAAGAGATGCCATCTGAGGTGAGCGAGTAGGCTGAAGGGCGTTATGACTGACTGTTGACTTTTTTTTTCCTGCGTCGATACATTCCAGGCTTTAAAATCCGTAGTCGTTCGGTGCCGGGAAATCCTTGATACTGCCAGCGTCCCTTCCGGGAGCCCGAAGACCCTTCTGTTCCTCAACGGAAATCCTGAGCTTCGGGAGTACTCAGATGGGATTCACTTTCCTGAATCTTCGCTCCACTTAGTGCCCTCCATGCGCACGGATCGTAAGAGGGGGAGTGGACAGGGGCCTGTGATGGGTGCCTCCGTACACAGTGTGGTGCGTGCGAGAAAGAAGCGGGAGGGAAGGATGGAGGAGGTTGTCTCAGTAGAAAATCCCGTCCAAATACCACTTTCGATGCCTTTACCTATCTTCATATCTAGGAGGCGGCCGTAAAAGCCGCAAGCAGACGTGTCGACAACCTGCAGGTACGTGGGAGCTGGAGCACTCGCATCTCACGTCCTGGTCCGTCGCCGACTGGGCCTAGCTTATCCCTTTCGACCCAATGCCTTCAAGCAGGTGGGCACTATGTTTCCAACAGGCAGTCACCCCGAGAAGCTTGAGGTCGAAGGCCCAGCCTTGATGGCGGACGTGGACGCGGCGCTTCGACAAGCCTGCCTCCGCGAACGGGTCCATCTCTGTGGCATCGGGGGAATCACGCCACTCAATTGCGGTAATGTCCTGCGTGCGGGTGCTGACAGCGTTGCGGTCATCAGTGGGATCACCTCAATAGAAGGTAGCGTTGCGCGAACAGTGCAAGCCTTCCGGGATACGTTTGCGAGAATGGAGGAAGAAGAGCGCCGGGCTTTGAGTAATGATACGTAAAGCATAGCAATAAAAATGGATATGTGAATAAACTTAGCATGGCACGTAAAAGAGACCGGATTAATGATTTTGGAATGTGCTCCATGTCGAGCGACTGACGTAGCCCAATCAAACATCATTTTGTAGAAATGCTAGGTTCTACTCATCCTATTTGGAACAATGCTTGACTTAAACGAGCATTTGCCATCGATTAGAATTTTTCATGTGCGAGAAGTAGATTGAGAGACACAGCAATCGGCTTCCTGCTAATCATCGATGTGTACTTAATAGTCCCAAGGCTCTCTCCCGAGGAAACGAAGTAGACCCAGTGCCATGCGACCTCAAAAATCCTTTTTACATTCAGGAAAAGGGAATCAAATCATTTCGTTCTCATGGCTTTTTGTTTTTGTTTTTTTCCTATTTTAAAAAAAAGTTTTTCGGAGGTAATTAGGAAATATCGTTGATCGAAAATGTCTCTTCTACGCCTTTCACTCTATCCTCCGACGTTTTAGTAATACTAGATGACACTAATCTTACAAAAGAGATACGGGGGGCTTTAAAGCGTCATAAGCTGCGCGATGCTTTCTGAGACACTACGATGAAATGGAGCGCATTTCCTCTTCCAGAGACTGACTGTTCTTACTTGATACGAAGGCCACCTCAAAAATCTATGCCTGGTGTCGAGTCATTGAAATCAAAAAGACACGCACCGGGTGGTGGAAAGTCGACAATACGACCAGACGAGTAGTAAACGTAGGCCAGACCAAGTCATTTAACCTCCCCCCTTCCACGGCCGTCGACCGCACAGACTCGGAAGTTGAGCGCTCAAGTCTCGACACAGGACGCCGAAGGGTTCAGTTTCGCAACGACAGGTCCATTTCGACAACAACAATTGTTTGTTGGATTCTTATCTTGTTAATAGGGTGCCGTGAGATACGAGAGCTTGATGGTCAGGTTTCCATTTTGAGGGCTGACTTCTTGCTTTGTGGCGTCTTGACTTCTCCCTCATGCCTTCCCCTCTACTGCATCCGCCTTTGTTATAACCACGACTAACTCATACCTATCTGATCACCATAATACTTTAGGCATCTATAGCATGGATGAAGGCCCTGAGGACGAGGCAAGGCGGACTGGCGCCGATGATAGCGCCCTGGCCACGGTTCCGGAGAGTTCCGGCACGCTGGCAATAAGCAGTGCTCCCCCAGCCCCAGGACGGACGTCGCACTTGGCCGCATCTACCATGCTTTTGACCGGTCATGCTGCAGCCGTGTATTGTCTGCAGTTCAATCCCATGGGGGACGCTTTGGCAACGGGGTCTTTTGATAAAACAATATTGCTGTGGGACGTATATGAGGTACGTCGTCGTTGTCTCCCCCCCCCCCGCGAGTTTCCTTATCCCCTCGTGGCGCACTTTAGGTTCGTTTCAGAATTTCGTCAGATCAAGCATCCTCTTACCTTTCACAACCTTGGGATGTACGATATGATGCATGATAGGATTGTAAAAATTACAATGTACTGGCTGGGCATACGAACGCTGTGTTGGATCTGAAATGGTCGCCAAATGGTTGCCAAATCGCTTCGGCATCGGCCGATAAGACGCTCATGTTATGGGACAGCAACAAGGGCACTCGGATCCGTAAATGCAAGGAGCACACTGGATGCGTAAACAGTGTGGCCGTGGCGGGCGACAAAGTCGCGGCGTTGATAGCCACGGCAAGCGACGATCGCACTGTGAAGCTGTGGGACAACCGCAGCCGGCGATCGGTTCAAACAATCGAGCATCGCTTTCAGTTGCTGGCGGTAGCGCTGTCCGCGGATGGGAAAAAGGTGTTCGCGGGCGGCATCGACAACAGCATCCAGGTCTGGGACATGGCCAAGGGACCGGCTCCTCTAGACGTGCTCGAGGGCCACTCGGAGACGGTCACGGGCTTGAGCCTGAGTCCCGACGGCAAGTATTTGCTGTCGAACGCCATGGACAACACCGTGCGGCAGTGGGACGTGCGGCCCTTTGTGACGGGAGGGCGGCTGGTCCAGGTCTTCCAAGGAGGGACACACGGCTCGGATCGCAACCTCTTGCGCTGCGCCTGGTCGCAAGACGGCGAGATGGTCTCTGCGGGCTCCGCAGATCGCGCGGTTCATGTATGGGATGTGCCTTCGGGTCAGGAGCTCTACTACCTGCCGGGACATAAAGGGACCGTAAATGAGGTCGTCTTCCATCCCCGGGAGCCTGTGATAGCCTCTGCGTCTTCGGACAAAACGTGCTATTTGGGGGAGCTTGCCGGATGATAACTCTTATCGTTAATCATCGTGGAAGATAAAAACTGAGAATTTGAGTATTAGGCGACGGTTCCATGCTCTTTCTGTGTTTCATTTTAAGTAGAGTAGAACAGCAACAGCAATGTAATTGCTCTGTTTGTACAGCACGGGCATTTTTCTTATTTTGTATCTCACTCTTTCGCATTTTGAACGACAAAGAGCGAAACACCAACAATGGAGGATTGAGAAGGATCTCCTGGGGGGTCAAGTCCCAGGGACTTGAGATGATCGCGGAATACACCGCGGAGATGCTCCAGAGTCGCCGCAACACAATCTTCCTGCGATCCGAACCCGTTACCGACCCCAAACGACAGCTTTTGCGCCTGGTCTTCATTCTCATGCGCCTCTCCAAACGTTGACATGCCCACTTCGTTGATGCCGGTCAAAGGGGACTTGAGGTCGGCGCAAGTGAAGTCACGCAGGAATTCATAGAGCTCGACCTGGATGTCTGCCTGTTCGCAACAAACTGCCACTTTGCACAAAGCCTGAACAGCTTCATACTGGGTGAAGCAATCTGAAAAGAGACTCAGTGTCTTCAACCGGAGTACTATCACGCCTAGCTGCTCGGTTGTGAACCGCAACGCGTGCTCGCCGAGGAACCAGGACGCTAGGCGCAAGAGTCGAGCGTAGATGGCACGCTTTTGGGTACAACTCGGCTCCTGAACCTGCCCTTGGGTCTGCCAAACCGCCTGAGGACGAATACCAGCTTTGAAATAAATGTGGGTGTTGCCGCTCGCCGGTTTAGGACAGAAATCGAGGTCCAGCACACAAAATATTGCGGCCAGAAGCTCCGCTTGAATGACGGGATCGGAGGGCCTGGGAGACAGAAGGCCTTCCCAGGTCTTGATGAGATATTCAGCCATTGCATCCGTAGGGGCAACATTGAAATATATGCGTGAAGTGCGAGAGAGCAAGGAGGCCAAGATTCGGCTGGAAGGGCCCGACGAGGAAGAGACGGCTTGCACGCTCATACGGTCTCGTCCCTCCTCAAGGAGGAGTCCGAGCTGGACGTCTGTGAAGTACGCAGGCGCTTCAGCTAGGCGTCTTTCCAAGTCTTGCCACAACTGGCTCTCATCGGAGGTGCTCAAGGACGTTAAGCTAGAGAGCACAGGCTCCCCTCCAGGCTGCGATAGGGAGAGAGCTGAAAACGAAATTCTGCTGTTGTACCTGTTGCTAGCATTGCTGGGAAACGAGGCTCGAGGTAGCGATGGTACGAGCCAAATCAGAGTTTGTAATAAGGACAGACGTAGCTGTGTTGAGAGTGTTTTTGAAGACTCGAGTGCATCCGCCCTGCTCGTGATAGTGTTTCTCAGCCTCTTCAAGAC
>NW_005803935.1:103216-112275 GCF_000240725.1 Microchloropsis gaditana
ACCTCCCCCTCCATCCCTTTCTTTTTCCTCTCCCGCCGTCGCCCCCGCCCTTCCTCCTTACTCCCAGCCCAAGCCTCCTTTCCGCCCCGCTCCATTCCCGCCTGCGCCACGGCACCAGCTTCCACCTCCTCCTCCTCTTCCTCCTTCGTCTCCTTCCTTTCTTGCACACCAACGCCCTCCTGGCCCCGCATGGCTTCTGCTTGGACCCGTGCGATTGCCATCGCCCCCTCTTTCTCGGCGGCGGCCGAGGCCGTCACCGGAGAAGCCTCCGAGCGAGGGGGATCGGGCGTGGGGGGGCCGGGGGAAGAGGGGAAGGAGGGAGGGTGCGCGCTGGGGGTTTCTGGCCAGGCGCGGAAGACGTCGTTCAGAAGGTAGTAGTGCGCCTCGTTGTTCTCCTGCTGGGCCAAAAAGAAGGTCTGGACAAAGGCCGAGGGGGCGGGCGCGCTCCGGCGCCGCATGAGACCCTGAACGAGGACGAGCACGGCCCCGTCTTTGGAGGGCTGCACGTCCACGCTGCGAATGTCCACCACGGCGCCGCCCAGGTTCAAGGCTTCGATACGCGCCCGGATCTCCTCAAGCCCAACGGCAGCTTTACTGTCCTGGCCCTCTGGGGGTGTGGGAGATGACGCGTGTCGGGGCGCTTGAGTAGACGGTACCTTTGCCGGCTGGGAAAGCAGTGCGTTCCTGGAAAGTAACTCTTACTAAAAAAATCCACAACAGACTGGCATCGCGTTTGAACTAAACCTGGTCTCCGGACCCCAGCGCCCTCCCCTTCCTGACCTTGCCCCCCCGAATCCCTCCTACCTTCGGTCTCAGGGACGTGCGAGAAGCATGAATCCTCTTTGTAGAACTTGATGAGATCCTCCGCAGACTTTGACATTACAGGGTAATATGTCAAGACAAACCTGCGACAGCCAAAAAAGAAAATATCATTCAGAGTCATCGGGCGACATGGAAGGCCGCAAGTGCTGCCCCAACCACGAGTACGCTTTCAAGCGAAATGGACTCAGAGAAGAGGGCAAGGAGTGACAGTACCTGCGGCCAACTTTTTCTGGTGTGGGCTTTTTTACATAGCTGCTATTCGTCACGCATTTGCTACTACTATTCCCGCTATTTGTGTTTCGGGTCTCGGAGCTACTTTTGGTGCTCTTCGTCGAAGCCATCAAGCCGCCTGTTTGCAAGTTGCCAATTTAGTACATGGAAGTTAGAAGGCATGATCATTGTAAGCGTGGATTCAGGCATCGAAGGCGTGCCAGCGCGACCATGCGCACCCGCAGGAAGCACATTCGTATGCACAGGTGCAGCAGAAATTGGTGAGGGGGCCTAAGCCCACCTTGAAGGGTGAACGAGGAGGCGGATTCCTCCCCGCAAGATTACTGGACGAGGGCAGGCCCGGCCTACCTCTTGTCGCAAACACTATAACCAGCATAGCGAGTTGTCGACGCAGTAAGTGCCGGCATCGGCACGCGGGGATACGCTCGCGGTTCTCCGCATGGCTGGCAGGGTGGCAAGAAAAGGCAGCATGGGGTGTGGGCGAGAGCCTGTCTCCGGTGCTAGCAGGCGACAGGAACACCGTGACGGTCGCAGACATACGACGGAAAGCCTACGAAAACTTACCACCCTGCTATGTACAGCAAGTTTTACACAAATCACACGCGCATGCCTGAAAATGTGTGCTGGGCGCCTGTTTTGCCACCGACTCGGGATGTGTCTTGCGAGCTCAGGGCAGACGTTCCCCCCCTCTCGTTGCACTCTTCTATGCGGGATGCTCGCGCCTGCTCACGAGCACTATTACCCATTCTTCCAGTGCACTCCCTTACTGGTACGTGCTGGCGCCGACTCACTCACGGTAATCCATGCTTCATTTTCCGACAGAGCAGTGGGTCCAAGGGGCATGTCGGAGATTGACAGCCTGTTCAGTGCGCTCGGAGAGACGGGCGATGTGGACGCAGGTGAGAGGAGAACATGGAATCGGCAAAGCGGAGCTTCATAAGTCCTCTCCCAAAATTTGCGAGGAGTTCAGTAGCTCAGACTATGACCTAAATCTCGTAAATTTCGTCTGCAGTATCCTATTTCAGTGTCCATATTTCTCTCTTTGTCCCTGATTTCTTCGATTCTCATCCTTTCCCTTAAAGATCTGAGCATTCTGGAGGCCCTTTGTGGTCTTGAGGGCGTTGATGCCTCTGCCGCCGCTGCCGCCGCTGTTGAAGAAGAGCAATCGGACGATGATGAGGACGACTCTTTCGATGGAGAAGGGCAGCCGCGAAAAAAGCGGGCACGGCGGACGCGTACAGAACTCAATGAAATTGAAAAGCAGCGGACCCGTCGAATCAACGAGCAGATCCAGTCGTTGCGCTCTCTTCTCGAGGCTTCAGGTTTAAACACCAAAAAGGACAAGTTTTCAATCTTAAAGAAGTGCGTGACTGGGGGGAAGCAGAGACGAGATGTCAGGCAGCACGTTCTGTGTTTTCCATGAAAAAAGGTGCCTCGTTGAGAAATTTATGGTGCCCAGGGAATCTAACTGTGTTACACTACCCCACGACAGTACCACGGAATACTTAAAGAAGCTTAAACTGCTTCTAAATAAATCGCAAGCTCAAATTCAAGCGCTGGCAGCCAACCGGAGGGCAGCCGCCGCGACAGCCGCAGCAGCTAAAGCCGCAGCAGGTGCAGCGCCCACTCAGGCCTCGACGTCCATCATGCCAGTATCGCCGGGAAATGCGCTGGGAGACACGAAGTACTACGTGGAAGTAGACTCGAACGCGGGGAAAGAGAGCAGCAACGGCTCGTTGCCCTCCGGGCCAGCTCTGGGGATGATGATCCAGCGGCCCCCCATCGCCCCCGGCACCCTGGTCGAGGCGGGGTCGTGGGCGCCGAACAAGAAGAGCGCCGATTATGCGCTCATGTTCCAGAATGCCTCCATCGCCATGGCGGTCGCCAGTCTAGACGGGAAATTCGTCGACTGCAACTCGGCCTTCTCCATTATATCCGGGTATTCGAACGGAGAAGTCCTGCAGCGCTCTGTGTTTGACTTGACCCCGGCGGAGGACTGTCAGGAGCTGATGGGCATCGTGGGCAAGATGATGGAGTCGCCCGCTGAGTCCGCGAAACATTTTTGGAAGCGCTGCTGCTTCGAAAACCGCGACTGCCACTGCTTCGTCTCCATGTGGCTGGTCCGCAAGGCTTCAGGCGAGCCGGTCTTCTTCCAGTGCGCCGTCTTGCCTCTGGAAGACTACCCCATGGCCTCCAAATCCGTCACTCACGACGCCTCCTCTGTCCCCGATGACGGGAACGCTATTGCGGGACCGGCGGGGGAGGGGGAGGGCTACCTGGCATTGGAGGATCGTGTGGAAACCAGCGAGGCAAATGCCCTTTTGCAACCGCCACAGCAGCAACTCGAGCACGAGCGGCAAGAGATGCCGTGCGAGACCGAGAAACAAAGAGTCATGGAATCTGCACTGGACCCGGCGCTGGATTCTGGAAACGCTTATTTGCAGGTACGCGACGACGGCGAGACCTCTCTGGACACAAAGTAGAAGGAGGCGTTGAAGTGAAGGGGAAGAGGGCTCTGAGGCGAGGGAAGAGGACGGAGCAGAATTGCAAGAAGGAAGGACCCACTAGAGGATGAAGAGGAAAGATAGTCGGGGCACATGGTCGTGCCTCACGTTTCAAGCGCCATAAAAGGGGTCTCGCCCTCACTTTCATGTATGTATGTATAAGGAGACAAACAGGCTGCGAAAAGGCAGTACTGATGAAAAAAGGGAGATCGAGTCTTCAACGAAAGGTATGGGTGCCATGGTTTAGAGAAAATTTAACCATGTCGTGACTAAAAAGCTTGAGTGGCAGCAAGCTTCGCTGACATGAGGCCGCAAAGCCTTCCAAGGGGTCGCACCGTGAGAAAATCATCAGACGCCCAAAGCAGATTGATGAAAAACGGGGACTTAATGGAGCGAAGGGTTTCATTGAAGTTTGAATGGCATCATCGAAAGTTGAACGCTTTAATTGAAATGTAATGTGTGAAAGGAAAGACGGCGGGAAAGCTGGGCTGGCCGTGGGCGGTGACAGGGCTGAGCGAGTGCGCGAAGGGGAGCGGTCCACGGCTGCTGAATAGTGAGGTGTATGGATCAGCACGCGGGTCTTGACTTGATGATGTATTTATTTCAATCTGTACTTGAGCATGACGGAAATTACTGCAGGACTTGCAAGGCGACCGAGTTCCCCCTAGATGTGGGTTAGACGTCTGGATGCGAAGGAGGCGGGCAGTGAAGTGCGATCGCGTGGTATTTTCGCGTGCCATGAGGGGGTGAGGTGCTGCTACACACGAGGACCCGACATCGGGCGAGGCGTTGTGCAGCAACGAAAGAAAAAAACACACGCAAGAATTCCTTACATGCGCGTCTTCGATTCGACAGTCAACAAAGTGCTAATCATGCAGTAGTCAGGCGTGCTTCATTTTACTCTCCCGGAATCCCCTGCCGAAACAGTTCGCAAAGGTCGACGGTCATGGTCGGTCAGTTCATGCCGTACACTCGTGATCCCTCGACCGAAGCGGTCGGCACGGTCGCGCACCCCCCTCTGCGTTCCCGTGTTCAGGGTCACGCGCCGCTCCCTCATGCTGTAGGCGGGGAGGGCTGATCCTGCAGCCGTGGCAGCCGCCGCTGGCGGGGCTATGTTCCGGTCGGGGAGGTGTGAAAGAAGGCTTGGGTCCACAAATTTGACGCAGCGCTCGTAAAGGGGCAGGGACAGGACGCGGTGGGGAAACCCCTGGGAGACAGGGTCGTAGCCGAAGGCGCGTAGCCCGCCCCCGGCAAGTCGAGCCACGTCCTCCACTAGGGCAGGCGAGAAAAAACGTAGACTCTTGCCGATGTTTCCTTTGTCTGGGCATGCGTGTGAGCGTGGTGGAGAACGAGAGGAAGGAGGCGGGGGGACCTCGGGGTGTGTGCCCGCTGGTGTGACGGGGCTGGTGACGCTGGAATCGATCGCACCTTGGTCCTCGCCCCGGGGCCCGTCGAGCACGAGCTCCGAAAAGGATATAGGCGGGATAATCGGAGGCGATCGTATGGCAGCGGCGCTCTTGGCGATGCGGGCCATGTGGGAGCGCGAGGCCCTGATTGCCTCGCGAGGAGTGCTCTCCAGGAAGCTGACGAGGCGCACGAGCATCTCCTCGGTGTGCAGCAGCAGGTCTTCGTACCGAACCACCAGCACAGGCAACTTTTGCGTGAGCCAGTAGGCGTTAAATTTAGCCCACACCCTGGCCTCGTTGCGGGCCATGTCCTCCCAGAGCGGGGCCAACGACTCGAACACGTCGCTGGCCAGTCTCTCCTCATGTGTGTTGGTGAGTCCCATGTTGAAGTAGGAGTAGATGGCATCGAATGGGTTGCGGACCAAAAGAATGATTCGTTGGGCAGGGAACCGTCGGTAGCCGTGGCGTTCAGGCCAGTGGCTCTTCACTATCCATGCTCGTTCGTCCACCACGCCTTCGCCGCGCAAGCCTCGTTTGAGCAAGCTCCGACTCAAGACACGGTCTGGCCGCGTGTCACTGCCCGTTACAATCCCCGTCGCCTCTTCCAAGAGCGTTCGTAACATTGAGTTACCCGATCTTGGGTAGCTCAAGAGTGCAACAGTTTCTCCGCCACGCTCCCCCGGGAATAAAAAGCGCGGACGGCTCAACCCTTCCAGACCAGCAGACGGGGCTTTTTCCCCATTGAACCCATGATCATCACTGAGAATGCTGGCATTGCATGGGACGCAGACTGCTGGTGTATTTACCGACAAAGACGTACTGACTGTCCCACAATGCACAATGGTGTGCAGGACGAGGAAATGATAAGAGTGGGCAATGGCGAAGCATTTCCGATCCTGTTCATTCAGAAACCCAACCATCGTGGCGAGCAAATCTAGGTTACAATCATGCAAGGTAAGATGAAGTCCCATTTCCCTGTGAATGTTGTAATTTTTTACCTGCAGAGTGAGGTTTACTCAAGGACGAGAGAGGTCGTTTAGCATGTGGATACTTCCCCCCGCTCCTTGCCGTTATTTGAATAGGGGGTAGGAGGTTATTGCTGTCCCGTGCTTAGGCCATTGAGGTCATTTCATGTTGCGATGGAAAATGGTTGTGTGCGACGGTAGGCGAGTTGTGTTGAAAGAAACGGATTTCGGGGCTCGATAGGAGGGGAAAATTCTTGTCATGCTCCCTGGGCTTGTCTTGCTTGCTTATTCAATCTTGAGATAAATCGGGTCTCAAGAAAGCGTCATCAACGTCAGACGTTGCTTCATGTCAACTCTTGGGAAAGTAGTAAAGGTCTATATTCAAAAATGTAAATGAAACGTGACAAAAACTCTGTCGCAGGGACTCAACGTGCTTGATCTTTAGGTTTTAACATTGATACACCGTATAATAGCACCATGTAAAAGAATACCATACTTAATACCACTGTCAAAACACAGCATCTACATGACGAGACAAGAAGGATGTTCAGCACGTCATATTGCAAAGACAGCAGCCTGGACTATACTCTCTTTGTCGATTCGTTCTTTTGCGTATTCGCGACGTGGTGTGGCAATGGCAAAGCCCTTGAGCGCCTTTGGAAGTGCTCCTTCTACGGGAAAGGCCGGTCTGCTAGGGTTACAGACGCCCTATCTCGTATACGTAACCCCGCCTGTCCCGGCTAAGGGCGTGCAAGATGCTTGGTTCGAAAAAGTGAGCAATCTGTACAGACATGCGTGTATGTCATAATGCTTATTTCTCATTGCATTAACCCTCACAGATCAAGCAATGCGGCGAAGCCGGAGTTCCGGTTGTGCAAATTCGCGACAAAGAGATGCCATCTGAGGTGAGCGAGTAGGCTGAAGGGCGTTATGACTGACTGTTGACTTTTTTTTTCCTGCGTCGATACATTCCAGGCTTTAAAATCCGTAGTCGTTCGGTGCCGGGAAATCCTTGATACTGCCAGCGTCCCTTCCGGGAGCCCGAAGACCCTTCTGTTCCTCAACGGAAATCCTGAGCTTCGGGAGTACTCAGATGGGATTCACTTTCCTGAATCTTCGCTCCACTTAGTGCCCTCCATGCGCACGGATCGTAAGAGGGGGAGTGGACAGGGGCCTGTGATGGGTGCCTCCGTACACAGTGTGGTGCGTGCGAGAAAGAAGCGGGAGGGAAGGATGGAGGAGGTTGTCTCAGTAGAAAATCCCGTCCAAATACCACTTTCGATGCCTTTACCTATCTTCATATCTAGGAGGCGGCCGTAAAAGCCGCAAGCAGACGTGTCGACAACCTGCAGGTACGTGGGAGCTGGAGCACTCGCATCTCACGTCCTGGTCCGTCGCCGACTGGGCCTAGCTTATCCCTTTCGACCCAATGCCTTCAAGCAGGTGGGCACTATGTTTCCAACAGGCAGTCACCCCGAGAAGCTTGAGGTCGAAGGCCCAGCCTTGATGGCGGACGTGGACGCGGCGCTTCGACAAGCCTGCCTCCGCGAACGGGTCCATCTCTGTGGCATCGGGGGAATCACGCCACTCAATTGCGGTAATGTCCTGCGTGCGGGTGCTGACAGCGTTGCGGTCATCAGTGGGATCACCTCAATAGAAGGTAGCGTTGCGCGAACAGTGCAAGCCTTCCGGGATACGTTTGCGAGAATGGAGGAAGAAGAGCGCCGGGCTTTGAGTAATGATACGTAAAGCATAGCAATAAAAATGGATATGTGAATAAACTTAGCATGGCACGTAAAAGAGACCGGATTAATGATTTTGGAATGTGCTCCATGTCGAGCGACTGACGTAGCCCAATCAAACATCATTTTGTAGAAATGCTAGGTTCTACTCATCCTATTTGGAACAATGCTTGACTTAAACGAGCATTTGCCATCGATTAGAATTTTTCATGTGCGAGAAGTAGATTGAGAGACACAGCAATCGGCTTCCTGCTAATCATCGATGTGTACTTAATAGTCCCAAGGCTCTCTCCCGAGGAAACGAAGTAGACCCAGTGCCATGCGACCTCAAAAATCCTTTTTACATTCAGGAAAAGGGAATCAAATCATTTCGTTCTCATGGCTTTTTGTTTTTGTTTTTTTCCATTTTAAAAAAAAGTTTTTCGGAGGTAATTAGGAAATATCGTTGATCGAAAATGTCTCTTCTACGCCTTTCACTCTATCCTCCGACGTTTTAGTAATACTAGATGACACTAATCTTACAAAAGAGATACGGGGGGCTTTAAAGCGTCATAAGCTGCGCGATGCTTTCTGAGACACTACGATGAAATGGAGCGCATTTCCTCTTCCAGAGACTGACTGTTCTTACTTGATACGAAGGCCACCTCAAAAATCTATGCCTGGTGTCGAGTCATTGAAATCAAAAAGACACGCACCGGGTGGTGGAAAGTCGACAATACGACCAGACGAGTAGTAAACGTAGGCCAGACCAAGTCATTTAACCTCCCCCCTTCCACGGCCGTCGACCGCACAGACTCGGAAGTTGAGCGCTCAAGTCTCGACACAGGACGCCGAAGGGTTCAGTTTCGCAACGACAGGTCCATTTCGACAACAACAATTGTTTGTTGGATTCTTATCTTGTTAATAGGGTGCCGTGAGATACGAGAGCTTGATGGTCAGGTTTCCATTTTGAGGGCTGACTTCTTGCTTTGTGGCGTCTTGACTTCTCCCTCATGCCTTCCCCTCTACTGCATCCGCCTTTGTTATAACCACGACTAACTCATACCTATCTGATCACCATAATACTTTAGGCATCTATAGCATGGATGAAGGCCCTGAGGACGAGGCAAGGCGGACTGGCGCCGATGATAGCGCCCTGGCCACGGTTCCGGAGAGTTCCGGCACGCTGGCAATAAGCAGTGCTCCCCCAGCCCCAGGACGGACGTCGCACTTGGCCGCATCTACCATGCTTTTGACCGGTCATGCTGCAGCCGTGTATTGTCTGCAGTTCAATCCCATGGGGGACGCTTTGGCAACGGGGTCTTTTGATAAAACAATATTGCTGTGGGACGTATATGAGGTACGTCGTCGTTGTCTCCCCCCCCCCCCGCGAGTTTCCTTATCCCCTCG